>NW_022714175.1:342220-375022 GCF_011630105.1 Anneissia japonica
ATATAGGCGAGTGATTAATTCTTCTCTCTGAATCACTATGTGCTCTTTAATCTTGCAGATGTAGATCAGTGGCTTTCTAACTATGGGTCACGACCATAAATTGGGTTGCCAACAAAAGTCGCGAGACCCTTTATAGCAAAGCTAATATAAAAATGATAAGTTGTGGACATTTTGAGGAAAAGACGGCATTGTCCAAGTATCATTCTAAGACCTAGGCTAAACATTAATTTAAAGAAAACCTCTAAAAATCTCTTACTTATGCCTGTAAATTCTTGGCTCCTTCAATGACAACCTGGGCTCACACCTGAATGCCCAGAACTCCACAGTATGTTGCCAATTCAATGAGACGCATGCATATTTTAGATGTGCAAAAAAATGGAGACCTAAAATGATTGAGAAAAAGCCACAATGATTATTAGATAGAAGTACCATTGGGAAAAATTAAGATTTCTTTTTTTATTCAATTCTGTTATAATGGTACATAATGCATTTAGCAAGAATGACTACAAAAATGGCCAATTCATGAAATAATGGTTCAATATAATACATTTTTTTTCACTCGCAAGATTATAATAAATGGTCATATAGTACATAATAAATCATATTTGTCTCCTTTACATGCATATGTCATACTTCTCATACAAGTCCGCATGTTACGATGTACATTTTCAATCCCCACAAGTATATAGGAATTATATGTTTAGAATGCATAAAAAGTAATAGATATATAACATAAGAGATGGTCTATCTTGACGTTGTAATGTAAACACTGATTAGATACATTAAAATATCGTCCACACTGTCAAAATTTATGTGACAAATATATGTGGTGTGCGCATATATGGGACATGTAATGTGCTCATATATGGGATGTATGTGCCCATATATGGGACATGTAATGTGCCCATGTATGGGATGTATGATGTCATATTCCACCCAAATATGGGCATATCACATTTTTTTATCACATAATGTTCAATAGTGTGGAAAGAGCTTTATGTTCTTTATTTTGTAAAAATATATACAAATACATTTATATGCATTACTGACAGCCATTCATAAGATGTACCAGGAATCTTACAGTCCAACTAACCCTGGTTTCATTAAAATCGCTACACTGTTCCTACAGTGTTTTTAGAGCAATTGTACTGCGTAGGAGTGCCCAACAAAATCAGGAAGGCTCCCTGATTCCACCGACCAATCAGCATCACCGGAAGCTGTCTTCAATAGCGTGTAGCAATTGTATGGAAACCAAGCTTTAGATGGTTAATTTTTTTTATTTGTGGGCCTCCCAAAAAAAAACAAAAAACAAAAGACAATATATCCACTGCTCTTACATTGTTACACACTCATTTGGATTTGCAAATGACAGTACAGTATTTTAAAGGGGGATTAAGTGCTTGAATTAACTGAATGCGGTGGAGGCCAGGCCCGGTTGGGGGTCTGGGGGTTAAAGCCTTTTGATACCCTTGAATTTTGAATATCTATTATTTTAATAATCAGGAAGTAATCCCTAAACCCCTCTGGAATTTCTGTCACTGCATAAATCCATTGGTAATTGTTAACTATTAGCATGTCACAGCTATTTATTGATTAGTTCTTATTAATTTTGTGCCAGAAATTGACATTGATTTATGGAACGCTACAATCAATTTAGTAATTAGTATGTGAGGTTCACCTCATGTACATTTTGTTATTGCTTGTTAAGGTACTATAATACAACATATAAAAAATGATGATGTAAAGCAATAACACAATCTGGAAAAACCACCGACCATCTTTTGTCCATTTTCCAGGAGCCAATGCATCGGTAGGCATGGACATGGTTCTTATTTTTCGTGCCTGAACCTATCTCTCACTTGTCATCAAAAGTCATACATTAGAAAGGAGTGTGGCGTATTCAAAATAGTCATACTATGTTCAGGCATGTGAGAATTCCATGGATTCATGGAATTCCGTTTTTTTGTTAAACTTATGGGCTATTTTTAATACAATTCCAAATCCGGGGAGAAAATTATAGGGGGGGGGGGTCAGGTACTTCGTCCACAAGAAATCAAACAAAATTACAAAAGTATTGTCCGTAAATGTGCCGGCGATGGCAGTCGGTCCTGATGTTCACTGGCGCAAGCAGTCCGAAATAGCACATTCACTAGAAGTAGGCATACATCTTTGATGTACACGTAGTTGGCGTACATCTTTTGGTGTAACTAGTCGGTGTACATCGTTTGATGTAACAAGTTTGGCGTACAGCACACTGGTAGGCCTACATGACTGTACTTGGTTTTTTCTTTTGCATTGGCACACTTGAACTGGCCATGCAAAGACGACTTTTCAGTTTCAACGTTGTAGAGGCTATTTCTATAAGCCGTGATATGGCTTGCCACAGTGATATAAATCAGAGAGGTATAGTAGTAAGTCTTCAGACTATTGAAAAGGCTGTAAAAAACAAATGGATGCTGTGGTTAGATCTTACAGTAAGATGGTAGATGATGATACTTCATGTGAAATGGCTGGTGTTGCATACTGTTCTTTGTGTAAAATAGAGATCAAGTATGGCGAAAGGTTTGAAAAACATCAAAGAGCACATCATCATTTTTGGATTCATTTCTTTCCTTGCTGTTGTGTTTAATTAAAATGCTAATAGTTACACAGTAATACAAAGAAGTCATTTTAACAGTTGAAATACCTTAAAATGTAGTCTTTTCAACCTCAGAATTACAAAAATTTCTAGCAGGATTCTCCCTCCCGTACCCACCCCAACTCGGTCACTTTAGTTCCCTGGCGCCGGGGTTTCAGTGGAAATCAAATTTTCTCACTCACATGCCTGTATGTTTAAAAATATATACCGTAACAAAAATATCGCTGTTATCCAGTGAGTTGCCATGGATACCAGATAACATTAATTAGAAAAAGGTTGTTGACATTGAAATGCAGTTAAGATTGAGGCAGGGAGTCTAGCGTTGATTACGGTAACTGGTCGCAAGCTGCGTGTTGTAGAGTTATATTACTTGAATAACCTGCAAGGTTTTCAAAACAGATACTATAGCAACATAGGTATTGTAATTTGCACTTTCTGGTTTCTTTGTCATTTTTGATGCCATTTATTTAAATGCACCATTACAAGTATTTATGGTCAGATGCAGAGTTTTACAACAGTAGGGACTTTTTCAAAATGTGTTTTTTAAAATTGTGGCAGTAAAGGATATAAAGTAACCTGTTACCCATTCTAAATTAATTTCCTCTACTGTTACAGTACTACTATACAATCATGACTTTTGTGTTTTTCTTTAAATTTTATTATTAAGTTGTTTCCTAACTGACCTCAATAAAGAGGTGTTTTTAATTACACTAATTGAGTATCCAGATTAAAGAAAGTGTTCTAACTAATTTAATCAGTGTTATATTTCATTACAACAAATAATTATAGTTAAGAGTTGTTTGATTCTTGTCACACCTCCCTTCTCCTTTGACCTCTCATAAAATACCATTCAGATTGTACTCATTGAAGGTAATATAATAGGCCAGCAACAAGTACAATATGAATACTAATCATGTGTTATTGCATTATATTTATTACATTATAATATTAAAATTATACTATATTTAATTCTAAGATAAAACCATTTGAGAATATACAGTATGAGATTTCTTGATTTCTGGGAGAATTTAAGTCCCCTCCAGGTGATTATGCAATACAATGAGATAATATAGCTTTCTAAAGATTAGGAATTTTTTACTAATCAATTTTGAAAGAGCAATAATCTTTTTCTATGTTGTTTGGATTTAATAACATGACAATAAATACATGAATAATTATGGAGATTCAATATTCTCAATTTCATTAAACATATGGTATTCTTTGTTACTAAATATATATATATATATTTAGAGAGCATTGAAAATGATATTTGCATCTCAATTGATTGTATGCCTTTATTCTGGATTCCTTTTGAATTTAATAACGTGCTGAATAATGTATTAGTGTCTCTAAACAATCTATAGCTTACAGTACAAGGATAAACTTAAACAGTATTTATTGAATTCAACACTGACTCAGCTCATCAATTTTTCATTTTTTTCAGTAGTAATTATTTACACTTATATATAATTTTATGTAATAATAGCAGCAATTTAATTTTAGGTTTTTGACGTAAGTGATAGCAGATTAAGTTGTAATATTGAAATGCTTAAATAATACATTAAAATGAAATTGAAGGTAGCACTAATCTTTTTATATTATACTTCCAGGAAATGTTTTCAGTTATGTTAATTATCCTACAAAGAGTTACTAAAAATATGTAGTCTTTGTACCATATATATTTTGCCCATGCATAAAAATTTTGTTTTTTCCATGTTTTTTTTAAAAATATGTTTTTACAGTTTTGTTCAGATCTGTTCTATAGTGCATTGTTATTTGTAGCGTGTTTGGCAAAAGCAAACAAATGTACATATTTTTTATGACTGAGCAATTAACGTCATGTATATTGTTGTGTGAAATAATAAACTTGAGCTTGGAACTGACATCTCAATGTCAAAAGTTGAGGTAATATTTGTCTAGATAATTATGATGGCTTTCATTTATCCACTGTTGACTTACCCTTGATTCAAGCTATGAGAGATAGCAGGGGCAGAGGAGGGAATGTGTTACCCAGTTGGTCCTTACAGAACCACATTTACAATAGAAATAGAAATAAAATAGAAATAGAGATAATGCCAAAACTATAGTCCAAAAACTGGTGTCCATGATCCTTCAAAATCATTGAGTCTTTATTTCTTACCTCTGCACATAATCTACTGTAACTAGGTGACCTAAATATATAATAAAAAGGTATTCATATGAATACACGATAATTTTAGATATTATTATCATTATAGCTTCATTATCATTATCTAGAATGTTAAATCATCATCATTGTCGTTATCATTATTCTAATACTCATTAATATTTGCCATTTTAAACAATCCATGTTGTGGGATGTAGTTTTCTGAATCCCCTACTCTGCCAAATCCTTCCTCATCAACAATGGCAAATTGAACCAATATATTTTTGGCCGTAATACATTCTAAAAAATTCCTTACATTATATTTGCTGGTGCTGCCAAGGGTTGTACAAGTGATCTTTTCTTTTTATTTTACATTTGGTCAGAAAACATATATTGACCTTAATTTGGCAAAGGCTTTCTCATCCACTTCTCAGCAACTTGATGTACCTGTATTAAATTTTTGGTTGCTTTAAAAAAAAAATGATGATTCTGAGAGTGTCATTGGCAATTTTATAATTAATTCACTTTTGATAAACTTTTACTGTAGCTTTAAAACTAAATCACATTTGAAAGTTGATACTTCAAACCAGCTGCATTGAAGCCAAATTCTTGGTAATCGAACAGACAAACGTATAATCACATTATCACAGAATTTACAATTTGTGATGGAATCGAGAAATCTGATTTACGAATTGTCTGTATAGATATAATTCAATGTTGTGTCGGTAAATATAATTTTCTTTCGATTATTATATTGAAAATAATTGACTAATGGACCATGAATGAGGACGCTTGCTTGTTCAATCTAATTCTGTAAATGGTATTATATCTTGCATTAATCAACCTAACAATATAATAAATAAAATTCCAATATTCAACTGCTTACTTTAAGTTATTAGTTTTTATTTTAAAACTACAACAAAATATATTCCTCACCTGTTGAAATGTACATAAATAATTTCTATTTCATTATTCTCATAATAAATATATACTTAAATTTAATAGTCTTGAGTATGATCATGTATTAGGGCATTAAAATTGTTATTGAATTTATGATTTTATTTCAGAGGGGAACCCATGTACCAGTAGCCCATGCCAGAATGGTGGATGGTGTTATAATATTTATGTACAGTACTTGTGTATATGTAACATCCATTGGATGGGCAGTAACTGCGAAGTTCCAGGTGAGTTAGATCTGTCAAAAAATGTGTAAGAAGATAGTTGCGTTAATACTAACAAATTATATATACGAATGATGTTTTTGCCCTACCTGAATGTTATTGTACTCAGTACGTTCCTAAATACTTGCGAAAAAAATCTTGCAAGTGATTTGTGTAGAAAATGAATCTACGACCTCCAGATAACTAGCTTGGTGTCTTAACCACTAGATCACCGAGCTTGCGATTAGTGGCTAGTAAGGAATCTGATTCCCAAGTAGCAGTGGGTACTGCAATGCGATGCGATTGTGTTTTTTGCATCGGAAAAAAAATAATATAAATGATGTTGGAATCATCAGTATTATTTTTCTTGAATTAAAAAAAAGTTATTCATACATAATAATTCTTAAGGTTTCATCTGTTTTCTTTTGTATTAAACCAAACAAAATTGATGGCCAGCCTTTTTCGTTTCAAGTAAAAGAAAATTAACTGTCGGTCAAAAATTTCACTTTCGAAGGTGCTTCCAAAACCCAGCGTGCGAAAATGTTGGAACATGTATATTTTTTGTTACATAATTTCATTTCCTTGATTTGTCTCAAAACAATAAAATTTACAAGAAGTTCTTTGTAACCATTTTTTTAGTTCCTATGCATGTAATGCAATAGCAGCTGTTGTAATTACTTTTCACTGTTTTCCCTGTGTGTAGTGTGTGTGGGCGTGTGTGTGTGTAGACATTTATGCAAATGCGCATGCGTAAAAAAGTTTTCCGTCATTTTGTTTTTCCTCGCAATGCGAAGTTCGATGCGAAGTTGCTGCAGTATTCAGTCAGGGCTCATGCTAACTGATCGGCAAGTCAGTATGGATAAAACTATTTTAATTTTGCGGCAAAAAAAATTAACTGCTGTAGGCATAGGCATTTTGAAGAAGGCAGGCCTATCCTAGGGCGTAGATCGTGTACGTTCTTGATTATCGTGATGAAAAAACTTCAGGTGACAGACGATCAGGCCCAAGCTATTTTCAAATAAATTGTAAGCCACTGCCAGCTCCCCCACAGAAAATACTGTATACCTAGCTAGGCCCAGGCCTATGAAATTTTTTCAAAGAAATTTGCTAAAAATATTACTGTAATTTGCCTATCAAATTACATTACCAATGTGGTCTAAAATCACTATTTTGGGCCATAAATTCTCCCCCTGAATTTTTCAACCACCTCACAAATTTGACCCAACCATATTTTCTGATTATGTCATTTATGATGACTTAATCAGAAAATATGTTTAGTTAAGTCATGTATCGTGCATAGGAACGTTGACGCCTGCAAGGCTCTGGTTTTCAATTTTGTATTAGATCAAAGTTAAATTATTAATAAAGTAAAGGTTATGTAGTGCAATCTATTTAAAATGCCAAGGTCTCATACAGCCTATTGGTTCATTTTTATGTCCAGTTTTATATTGACTTGACTGCAAATACATATTAATTACTGTAGTAAGTACTAAAAGTATTTCTCATATTTAACCTTCATTTAAAAAAAACTTTTATCTGTGTGCTCATTAGTGTTACCATATTGTATTACTGTAAAGCATACAATTATGGTATTTTAAATGTATTCCTGTCCTTCATAAAATATGTACATTATGTATTATTGAACACAATATTGACTCATACATCATCATGAAAAACAACATTTTTATTGACTATTTTTGCATGTTCTTTTGATGGAGTAATTGTAGTTGTATTGCAAACTAAGCTAAGCATGATATTGATCTACGATGTGTATTGCGCCGATCAATCCGCCGCTAGCAGGAGGGTTAGTAGTATTCGATTTTCCTGTCTGTTTGACAAGCCTAGCCAAAACTTGATTGTTTACACAGATGTGGCACTTAGATCATTTATATAGCTCGTTTAGGAGAATTGCTGTAATTGTGGCTTTTCTGTGTTATAGTAGCTTGCCGTTCAATGAAATAGTCTTTTTTTGGCGTTTTCTAAAGATATTCTAAAGACTTCCTGACCACCTTGAGAGTAACATTCAGGGTGGAGATACATAGAATCTTAAATTGCTTGCTTTCTAAACCTTGGGTCCTAGAATCAAATTCTGTCCGGATTTTTTTTCAGTACCCGAAAAAATTTGCTACTCTCTGACCCAAAATACGTCTTAATTGTGAGACTTTTTTTATACCCTGGTTTTGAGAACTGAATTTTTTTAAAGGTTGTCAGAGAAGGGCAGAAAAGAAATAAAAGTTAAATTATTTTGTTTTCTTATTCAGCAATTTGCCAACAACATCGAGATGGAGGAGAAAATAAAAATAAAATGTTATTGTTGAATGTAAACGGCGTAGTAATGGGATGGTTAAATGCTTTAAATTTATATAGTTAGGAAGAACTATAATACATACCTTATATTTGGAGATTTCAATAAAAATAAATAAAAACTTATATTTCTTTCTGAAATTTCCAATTGGCCAAAAATAAAATTGTCATCAATATTGGAGGGCGGTGGCGGGTATGCAGCACAAAAAAGCAGCACTCATTGGATTTCACCGTCGTTAAAGATTATTAAAAATATACAATAGCCTCAGTAGACAACAGACTGCATTCCATTTGCCTTTTATATAACGACGTCTTTAAGATTTTCTCAAAAGCATATTGACTCCTTGCATTCGATAATGAGACTAAAAATAACCCAGCAGACATACTTCATTCCCTTTGCCATTTCCTAAAGACTACTTTCCTTTGAACTTCCTCAGAATTATAGACACCCTGGGCCTTACAAATAACACTACGGAGCTCAAAAGACAACAGCGAGTTCCCTTTAATATAACTGATAAAATCCAATAGTTGTTGGATCTGAATGAAATAAATTATTCAGAACTTGTTTTTACATGTAAATTTGCCCAAATGAGTTTGAATGTTGAAGTTTAGTAGCATAATATTCCCAGTGGTATTCTTTTTCAAGGAAATAATGTAAAATGTTGATAAATCTGCTTTCCTTTGGTATTAAAAATGCTGGCTGTTTTCATAGCAATAATCATTATGCACTAATAAAAAGAAATATGAAAGATTGTGAACAAATTATGGTTCTACTAAGACTCAACTTGAGTTACTAATTATGCAAATGCAAACCTTTACTCTCCTGAACCCAAAAAAATCATGTGATCTTGCAATCCCTATGTTGGCATCGCACATCAAAATGCACCAGTGATTACGTTGATTTTAGACATAGATTTTTAGTGTACAAAATATTTCATAGTTAACATTTGAATTCTGTAGACTTCTTCGTGATTTCGGGAAACGTTCATGCAAGACTAAACTTTTTATTGTGTGCTGCCACCAGAATATTAACATTGTGTGATATGTTTGGAATTTTGCTATTTAAACATTTGGAGTTTATATGTCTCTTGTATTTGAGCTGAGCATTTGGCCAAGGTGTACTGTAATGTTCCTTCTTGCGTGAGGATCTCTGTTGCAACCCGGCCATGCAGCGTCAAGTTTCTAATTGGGAGTCTGATCACTCAAATTTTCGTATAATCCTTGAATTAGAATTACAACAATATATTCATTACATTTAATACTGCGGCTGTTGTCAGTCACCAGGAGCCTTTCTAAAATTCCAATTTTCAAATATTTATAATTGGAAATAAAAAAAAGGGAAAGTATTGTAACATTTGAAATGAATATTTTGCAACATTGCAACCAATCACCGACTAGTAAACAGAATGTTTATGTTTTATTAATGTGTTTAACATGATAAATGAAAAGGTGATAAGTTTCAAGTATTCAAGTATTTTCATTCATCGAAATTGCAGTAAAAATACTTATTACATTGATGTTAACATTATAAAATACAATAAAATTCCAACAATCAATCAAACACCCAGAAAGACCAATATAATGCACACAAAATTAAAAAATAGAGAATTGCATAGAAGTTTACCTCAAGAAAATCAATAAAGAAATTACAGCGAAGAATCAACCAGCCAGGAAAATCACAATAAAAAGTGCACAAAGTATAAACATAAGAAAGGATGATGTGTATAATAAAGATATGGATTAAAAGAGACCATAAATGAATGATTCCTTTACAATTTCAAAACAAAAAAAAGAAATAAAAATGATTGATGGCTCTAGCTAAACCAGAAATCTGCAAAACAAATTTCTTTTCCAGAAATTAAGACTTTTGTGGGCTATCCTTGGTGTTTACACCGAATAAATCCAATCCAAATAGATAATATACTCTCAGCAAAGATCATGAACCAAAACTGCAGAAATTCTATTGGTTTTTACACTGCATTTAGTCAAGAGCAGTTCACAGATGTCGTCATTTCAAAACCTGTGAGGAGAAATCCCCATGGGCCATAGACCTACGCTATCATTCATTTAATAGCGTCACTATAGAACGCTGTTAGCGTTTAGTTGTTAATAAATTCACTGGCATTTCTACATGTTTGAGTAAACATTTCAGGTAGCCTGCATTCACAGTTTTTTGCCTAGTGAAAGTATAGATATTTTGTATTTTAGTTATATACTTTTTTATATGTATATTATATATTGTATTTTCATTAAACGTGTTAAATTTCAAACAAAAATGTTAGTACACACTGCAAACTTGTAGTGATATAGGAGTGTCTGAAGTACTCCTAAGAATTATCTGAGTTTTCCAAGTTGACTACGAGTTGTCAACTTGTGGCCCTGTCTCTTATACACATCTAGATGTGTATAAGACCAAGATCTACACTGAAAGTTATATTTATTTCATACCAACTTTAGAAGACCACTTAATATAACTTTTAAATTGTATTTTTTATGATTGAATAAAAAAAATAGAAACACAATTATTGGGTTATAGGTTTTTTAGTAATTCAGGATTTGTGGGATGAATCTCAATGCTCGTTTTTCAAATAATAATTTGTTCTTTGTGTTTTTTTTTTATAAATTTTTTTTTTTAAATAAAATTATTCTGCCTTTAATAATAGCATTTTTTGTTTAGAATTATTGTCAGGACCTGATCCCTTTGTTGTTTTAATTGTTTTGTTATAAAATATTGTTTAATGAATCTTGGAGCCAACTGAATTAATGAAATGAAGTGATCACATATAAACTCATTTAAAATTTATGATATATATGTCCTTGATGTCAACATTTTGAAATTAACCTGAATGGACCATTGGCAGTGAAGTTATTGTTTTGATTATGGGATTGAATAGCTCATCAAGCTGTAGTCTAAATGACACATTAGCCTACATTTTGAAGACACGAGATGAATACAAATTCGACGGAACTTTGTAAAAATGTATTCTCTATAATGATATAATATGTACTATAATGTAATGGTTAATGATATATTAATATATATTATTTAGCTATCAATAAAAAGAAATTATGTTAACCTAGATTTTGATGATGCAATATTATCACTGAAATAGATAATATAAATTATAAAGTAGTTTACATGGATAGACAATTTATATTTCAAATATATAATTTATATTTTTAAAATTGTTTATTTATTTATTTAAGCTTTCTTTAAACAGGGTGTAACCATTTAGTGACTCGCAGCACTGCTTTCCATACAGTAAATATAAAAAAGATATACAAAAAAAAAGTTTATAAATGGGAAATTCACAATTAACTAAAAAGTAAATTAAAAACAATGATAAAATAGCCTAGAACTGAAATAAAATGAAAGCAGAAAAATGAATATAAGTTAAATATATAAAATAAAAATGTAGGATTAAATATTAATCACTTTTTAGACTGGAAATGGGAATTCAATGCTGAAATATAGGAGAGGCGAAACAATGACACTTTTTACAATGTATTAATTAAGGATTTAGAACATTTTCATTTCTTAGACTTCAAATTGTAGTGTAACATACAATAAATATATATTATGTATTTTGCGTATCATTCATAGGTACGTATATTATGTAATATGGTATATAACATTGATAATATGTATAATACATAATTTATGATAACTTCATATTACAGAAGGTTTATCAATTGTTTTTCGAGGATAGAGAATACACATCAATATTTGATGAGTAAAGAGCAGTTGAACCAAATTGCATTTTTGAATTTTGCATCTCAGTTTAATACTCCAGTTTGTGAATGAGCCCTGTTGTAATTACACTTCCGTCCATTTGCATTAGGCTCTAATACAAGATAAATAACATACGAAGGTCTCTTGATTAAATGGAATTAATTTATTTTAAAGCAGAGTCAATTTTGTGACCTTACAGAATGAATTTTCAGGCAGCATCCATTGCTAAAGTATAATATATTTTATGTATTTTGAGTTTTTATTCTTGGAATCATTATTTAAATTAAAGTAATACATACTATAAATTCATAATAAAGTACTGTAATACATACTATAAATTCATAATATCATTATTGTTTTTAGTAGTACATACAGTAACTGTATCTACATTATGAGGCAAAAAAAAAATTGTCTGTTTGCCCTCCAGCGCCCGCCCCTTAGTTTGTGTTATTTTTTTTTTTTTTAGATTTTTTTGTTCACAAATTTTTAAAAGTGATCTCTATTTTGCTCCAATTTGCAAATGAAAGTTGTCTAAATTTGGTGTTTGAATTAAGGTATTGTCATTCCAGGCTGCAAAATATTGATTATGGGTTATTTTCATTCAGTCTGATGAATACCCTTTGAAAAACAAATAGTGAGACAGGCTTAATTGCAAGCATTACAATTTAATATGTTAATTTTGGTGACAGAAATTTTTTTGCGCCTGCCCCTCCTATACAATTTTTGGCATTAAAGTGCATACAAACAATTGTTTTTTTTAGACCTAACTATGCTTATTCCATCCAAGGAAAATGATGGCAGCAAGAAATACAAGATTTTTCATACCAATGTATACTACTGATGTTTTATATCATTTTAGCCATTTCTAAGTAATATTATGTTTTACCATGATGAATTGTATGAAACTGATCAAAACCTGATCCTAAACCCAATTTCCTAATTGTCTATTGTTCATGAGGCTTTCTTTGTAAATCATAAAACATCTTACCACTGCTGCAGTTCAGACATTACATAACTAGCTAAAAAAGCTAAATAAGATAACATATAACATGCAATCTGTCTTCTTTTAATCGTCATATACATTTTATCGAATGTAATTGTGATGTTCGTATACTAGAGAGTAAGCAAGCGCATAATATATAATTATGGTGATAAAAATAATTGTAATATAGGGATTCGTACAATTTTAATTTATGTGGAATGATCTGATAATACAACATTATTCATATTAAATAGGTAACGCAGATAAAAACTATGAATAATGTAACAGCCAAAAATATTTATTTTTTTATGTAAATATTAGGTAAGTTAAATTACCTTTAGTATTGAAAGCGTAGTTTAAGTATTAGTTATTGAGAAAAACGATGAAGAAAAACTAAGTTAAAGAAATATATTAAAATATAAAATTGAAAGGAAAACGATGAAGAAAAACTAAGTTAAAAAAATATGGTATATTAAAATATAAAATTGAAAGGAAAACGTTAAGAAATAAACGCATACAAAATGTAACAGCCAAAAATAATGTAACAGCCAATAATGTAACAGCCAAAAATATTTATTTTTTTATGTAAATATTAGGTAAGTTAAATTACCTTTAGTATTGAAAGCGTAGTTTAAGTATTAGTTATTGAGAAAAACGATGAAGAAAAACTAAGTTAAAGAAATATATTAAAATATAAAATTGAAAGGAAAACGATGAAGAAAAACTAAGTTAAAAAAATATGGTATATTAAAATATAAAATTGAAAGGAAAACGTTAAGAAATAAACGCATACAAAATGTTGCTTTAAGTAATTATATGTTCCTATATCATTGTTTATTTTTCAATACAGTATATTCATTTATAACTTTATTTTTAAAAAAATTAAAAGTGGGACGATCCCACGAAAAAGAAAAAAAACCCTTTTTTTTTTAAATTCTTTAATCTGAAATGCTCACAGGCCCATATTCAGGAGTTCCGCAATCCAATAGGCTGGTGATATATTGAGTGAATATAGTCTGGTGTTGCCCAAAAACTACGTTTTCAATTAGGCCTATTTTTGACTTGGTATTGAACTTAATGCACTAGAACGTAAAAACGTAAATTTTCCCCTTTTGCGGCCCCCTAGCCCCAGCCTAGTTGCTCGCTTCACTCACAAATAACGCACCCCGCGAATTCTGAAAGCTTCGCTAAATTGCTCTGAGTTCAGATTGCCCCCTGCGCTTTCGTTTCGACCCCCCTTAGATTTTTCACCGTACGCCCCTGAATCATATGATTGACTCTGAATTTAATCATTGTCTTATTGTATTATTGAATAAAACCCTTATGAGGTATCTTAAAATATATTTTTTTTTTTATTCATAATGGTTTTTTAATGCTAACTAATAAGACTTATCAAATATTTGATAATGAATACTTACTTGGTGGTTGGTATTTTCCTGTTTTCAGCGCAACACACACGAACGTGCGGATCATGGGAAATTCCCTGCCATTCTGGAGGGTGTACGTTTGCACGCAATCGTTGTGATGGGAATAAGGATTGTAAAGATGGAAGTGACGAGGTGAACTGTGGTAGGTATTAGTGGTTTGGTAATAATAATGAATTTTGTTATTTACTCATTCTTTCTTATTTGTTTGTTTTATTTATTTTTTTCTTTGCAATTAAAAGGTTGACAGAAACTTTTTCAACAAGATTTTAAAAATCACAAAGGTTGTATATAATTTATAAAAATAGGCCTATGAGTATTACAATATACATAAACCATAGTAACTATGTCTAACCCCAAAAATGGGAAAACAGCCATCACTTCCTAAGTCTCTTTATCTTCAGATATTTAAAAAAAATTGTGACTTAAGGATTTGAACTCAGAATCCTAAATTTAGAAGGCAAGCACCTTAATTATAAAGCTATGTTCCCATTTCACTTTCAGCCAATTAGATCTGATTGTTGCAGAGATGATAACAATATTAAATTGTTCAGCTTATCATCATTATCACAGAGAACATTACAAAACCTGGAAAATTACGGTACTAAATACCATTTATTATGCTGTACTCAAGGAAGAATCTAAAATTATATTACCGGCAAGGATTTAAATTAATTCTTTGTCATAGAGTTCTTATTGATTTCAGAGATACTATACACCACCTGTCTTTAATCAGGCTTCCAATATTGGATACAGCTAGAAATGTAATTTAGGTTGAATCCTGATCTTTGATTAAAGAAATAGCTACAAGTCTATAAAAAATGACCTGAGTACTATTGCTAACTCTCTATAAAATCTGGCATTTGACGCCTCTGGCATCTTGCATAAAGCTACCTTGCACACAACCAAACAAAAACAATAATCAAAATAAAAATAATAAAAGAATGTACATTATATTATACTGTGCCTATATTATTTGTATAGTCCCATAAATTGGCTGGTAATCTGTTTGAACATTTCTTAGTAAAATGTTTGTAAATCAGGAAAAAAAAGTTCTTGTTTTGATTTGTGTTCAGATATTGTAAGAGAATAACTGATGTTTTTTAAAAAACCAACTTCTATTATCCGGGTAATTATCAATAAATTTCGAAAACAGGATCTAAAATAGTACGACCGACTCAAAAATATCTACTTAATTACCGAAAAGGGGATGTTTGCTCTTGGCCATGTTAAGGCTGTGGTCTGTGCATTACTTACAAAAGAGAAGTTCTCCATCATTGCCAAATAAATATAATGTTTGCAGATGGCTTCTTCGTGTTTGTGTAATAAAATGCCCATAAATTTTTAAGCAAAATATGACTTCATTAGTGATGATAAATATAGCAGCCTACTACTGATGTTAGAATGATTTTGGAGCACGCAGTTGCATTTTGCAATGGAGTTTTGTTATGAAGACAATAAACTTGTTTAAAATACATAAGAAATGATAATACCTGTAGCCTTTGTGAAATTTGTAGCATTACAGTGCAATCCTTCCATACTTGATTGATATGAACTGATCTTTTGATCTACAGTACACAGGCCTATTTAACATTTCATTTAAGATTTCAGTGTGTGAACTGTCACTGGATAATTGTTAATTAGAATTGTGGAATTAAATTGCGCTCATCTCATCTTGGAACCATTTGTTTTCAAATAACTTACCAGCTAAACATGTATATATTATTAGTTTAGTTTCTTTCTAGAGATTAATAAGGGCATGGACATAGGCTTGGGAGGAACCCGCATTACAGCAAATTAGTTCCACTAAGATGGTTAAAATACTGAAAATAACCAGAGTTTTCATTGGAATAGAAATTTAGTACTGCTTTCTCAATTTTCGCACACCTAGTTCTGCATTCTAAAATTTCGCGCTCCCCCCTCCCCATAGGATGAAACCAGTCTCATCCCAGAAGGGGGTTAATCATAAATTTTGTTGCAACCAAGAAAGTGACATTGTATTGCCAAGTCCATATCAAATTCACTATCATGTTTATATTTCACTGATGTAAGTGTTTGCCCATACCAAACATTGCTAACAGGCAAATGTTTATTTACAGTAATTGCTGTGGGAAAACAGCCCTTTCAACAGACACTAATTAATTAATAAGTATAACGTATGTTGATATATCTTTTAATTATCTGTGTTTGCTAGTAGTAGAAGCTTTTCATTTTTAAACAACTGGCTAATGAAACTACTGTAGACAAAAGTGTCCAGATTAGTAGAGTGCAGAAAAAAATGTTAAATGTAGGGCAAACAGATATTGTGAAGTAACGTAAATAAGGATAAGGTTAGGGAGATTTGGTAGAATAAAAGAGTTAAAGGGTGAAATTAGGCAAATTGTTTTCATCTTCTTTCATTAGCTTTGTTGGCATTGCTCCCTGTGTAGAATTGTTTTTAAGGGTAGCCAAATGCACCCGTAGCCAAAGTATTAAAACATTAATATAACACCTACTATAATTAGAAAAATATTCAAGGTAAAAGAACATTCAAATTCAGAGCTTCAAGACAATGGAATAATTTAAATGAATAGATGTTGTATGAACAAATTCAATATAGGGTCTTATAATAATTTGAATCGAATGTTAGAATTTCCTGAACTACTGGATATAGTTTTAATTTTTTTTTTTTTTAAGGATGTAAACGATTTGGTGCCAAGAAACAGCGCAGCATATAATTCTATTAATAATTGAAAATGTTGTGTGCATGGCTAAGTGATTCAGACCGATACCCAATTCCATTTCAATTAAAGGGAGAATTTTGCTGTATAGACATTAAGCGGTCTTATTCTTATGAATCAGATATCAATCAGATATCGAGATAGTCTGACATTTGTGACGCATTGTGTTAAGAGTTGGTTATAGTCTGATTTACGATGCCTATTTTTATTTATCCTCTGCGTGGTTGCCAGGTTCTTGACATTCGTTGACATTTTGAATCCTAGTTGTTAGGTTAAAAATTTGCTGTTTTCCTGTTCTGACAATGGTCATTGTTTATCACTATACTCCTGCTAGAGTATGTCTAGTCTGCTGATAAGCATGTGGTTTATGCTGGCTGACTAGATTTCATCTGATAAGCATGTGGTTTATCCATATGTTGCTTCTGATGGTTAGAGCCAGAAACCATTATCCTTACCTGCTCAGCAAGTCTACCACGATGAGTTGCAGCTACAGCTAAGTCTGATTTAACTAATTCCATCTCAGCATGCAGTTTCTGCATCTCCCTATAATAATCTGAATCGAATGTTAGAATTTCCTGAACTACTGGATATAGTTTTAATTTTTTTTTTTTTTAAGGATGTAAAGGATTTGGTGCCAAGAAACAGCGCAGCATATAATTCTATTAATAATTGAAAATGTTGTGTGCATGGCTAAGTGATTCAGACCGATACCCAATTCCATTTCAATTAAAGGGAGAATTTTGCTGTATAGACATTAAGCGGTCTTATTCTTATGAATCAGATATCAATCAGATATCGAGATAGTCTGACATTTGTGACGCATTGTGTTAAGAGTTGGTTATAGTCTGATTTACGATGCCTATTTTTATTTATCCTCTGCGTGGTTGCCAGGTTCTTGACATTCGTTGACATTTTGAATCCTAGTTGTTAGGTTAAAAATTTGCTGTTTTCCTGTTCTGACAATGGTCATTGTTTATCACTATACTCCTGCTAGAGTATGTCTAGTCTGTTTTTAAAACTCTTTAAACAGTTTTTTGAATGTGGCCGAACATTTTACTTTAAATTATAAAATCTACTCTTCCCAAAACTTCTTGCTATTTCTTACTGTGATAAATACTAATAATGATAAAATTATTGTTTTCGTTTTCTTCATCTATTGCTATTTTTTGTAATTTTTTTTTATTATCAATTTGCTATTATAACTTTCATAATTATATTACATTGTCCTTGTTATTTATTTACTTTTCAGAAGAATTTTATAATGTATTTTTGTATTGTGTGAAATAAAATAAAATGAATTTAATGAATGAATGAATGAATCGTCATCATCTTCATCATTTCATAATCATTATTATTATTACAATAATAATGATGGTAATAATAATCATTGTTTTATGTAATTATATTCATCGTTATTATTATTATTATTTTTGTCATACATTGACATAGAATGAATGTTACTCCAAAGAGTAATGTTCATCCTATGTTATTTAAACATCTGTGCATCTGTTGGTTGCAATTCACTCATTTTATATTTTTACATATCCAATTTTACCCATATGATTCTAAAAAAACTATAATTTTACTTTCATGTGGTTTATAATTTTTTAAATTTATTTCTATTCATAATTTACGCCTTATGTTGCTCTTCTTATTTAAAGGAAGGAGCAGTCCAATTAGAGTGCGTAGTTTTAATATGATTTTAATGTTTTGTACATTCTTAAGTCAAGGTTTATCTTCATTTTACCATCAGAATGTAACACAGATTTTTTATAATGCATTGCATACATGTGTACAGTCACTTCCTCAATAACAAGGATACAATATTCAATTCCATCGTGCAATTGAGTTTGACTGCAACTGATCCCAAGTTATTAGCAGTGCAGTAATTCATGGTAGGTTCTATCATCCATTTTCTCAAACACTGATGAGTTATTTTAATCTCTCGTCCCTCTGTAGTTACCATTAAACCTCAGCCTGCGTGCCGACCAGGAATGTTCGTGTGCGGCGACAAGTCATGCATCCCGTCCTTCCGACGTTGCGATGGATTTGTTGATTGTGTTAACAGTACTGACGAGATTGGGTGCCGTAAGTAATTCCATTTCATGGTCATGCGTGCATACATATAATCGATGTATATCATTACAGAAAGAGATTTTGTAATGTCCCTTTTGATTTAGCAAGAAAAAGACTTTAATGTCACCCGATTTTATTGAATGGTCAGCTACTACTGTTAGCACTTATATTGTCAAGTACATAGAAATGATATACTTGCATTTTATACATTATTTGAATAATTTCATTAGCGCATTTTCTGTTTATAAAAGCACTTGTACTGTACAAAGTAAAAAATTCACAAGATACACAAAAACTAGGTATGTTAAAAAAAAGAAACATGTATATATCGATTTATTCAGGTAAGTATTTACCAAAGATTAAAAAATATGTTAATTCAATAATAATGGTAGTAACCGTGGTCATATTAATATAATGTATTTCAATGGCAGAAGTAGACAGTAGGGTATAATGCTGAGAGTAATTATAACTCATCCATTTATTCAGTAACTATTTGAAATTCACAAATAATACAACATGCATAGATATGACAATATAGAACACAAATAACCTATGGTAATATTGCTTGGATTAATAGTAATGCCCTACTTATTTCATTCTATTTATTTGTCTCCAATTTTTTTTTAATACATGAAGATACAAAACAATACAAAATACCATTAAAGCTGAAACTGGCATCCAAAAGGCAAGATAATTATTCATTCATAGTCATTCATTAAAGAATATGTAATAATGTAGTGCTAGACAGCATAATGCCATCTGATGATTTTTGGTGAAAGTCTGAACTTAATGTCTGAAAGTAATGGCAAAACGGTAATGGGGGATGTTTTACCGTGCCCTCCATGTTTTACCTGCCCTATAGGGGCAGATCTAAAGTTTCTTTACTTTATTTTTTTATCGCAAGTTGTTTTCTAGCCCTACATGGTTCAGTCCTTAAACTACAGAAAGGGAATAAGTGACCTGGGGTGGGGGCACTCAATCTAAATCAGGGTGGCCATGTATGTGACTATGCTTCAAATAAAAGGGCCTAAAGATGTTGTGCAATGCAGAGAAAAAGCATCCCTTTCCATGTAATATATTAAAGTAAGTATTACCTTTTTTAGAGTAAAAAGTAACCCTAAACTTGTTCACCAGGGCCAAGAATTGGGAATGAACCAACTCAAGCAAGGAGTATGACGAGAGGGCCAGAAAAAACCACTGAATTGAGCACTGAGACGTATGTCGGGCGAGTATTCAGTATGTACAGGGACATATTAGTTCTCCTTTAGCCTACAGTATACTCTAGTCTCCATTGACACTGTGAATTTATATAAACAAGCATTCTTTTATTAATCGATTTGTTGATGTCCAGATTATGGGCGTTGATATAAAGGTCAGGTGGTTTTTTTTCTGTTTTTCACAAGGAGAACCTATTTTACATATATATATATATATCTGTCTCTTATACACATCTAGATGTGTATAAGAGACAGCATGTGTACATTTTCAATGGGGGTCTAGGGGTGCAAGTATTTTTTTGGGGGGGGTGGGCGTATGCTTCCTCGAGCAGCTCCTGATTTTAGCTCAATAGTTTACATTTTACAACCAAAATACATGTAGTACCCAAAAACCCTAGATTTGCCATAAACATATGTTTTTTATATTGCTTATACAGTAGTAACCTAAAAAACAGCCGACCAATGATTTCAAAATATCACAGTACTGAGAACACATTTCCATCTGCAAAACAAACTCATTAATTACACCGTTTGTATATTCTTAGCATATATCTTTAAATTTCTTGGCAGAACATTTATGCATTTTTATTAACTTAATTGATTGTGAATGAGTAATACTGGGGCTTAATATAATGTTTGGGGATTTTGCAGAAATTAACACATGCAGTACATTTCTGAGTCAAATGAGGCATAAATCCATGGCTCCTAAAATTTAATTCAGCATATCCATGCCTTTAACATGTCACAAGCCAGCACATACCAGTGATCAGTTGGCTGTCTCCCAAGTGCTCATTTGTTAAAATCCATTTGACATAGTGCGAGAGTCACAAACGCAAACAGAGGACAGAGATACAATAACAACACCACTACCATGGATCATCATGAAGAAAAAGGTTGTGCAATGGAAATTTTTCTTGTTTTGCAGGATTTAACAGTTGTGTCAGTTGTTTATTTGTTTATGATTTGAAAATTAATGTGCAGGGAAATTCATAGCATGATAAGCTCTTTTTAAATGTGTTTTTTTTTTTTTTTCTCTTTCAGCCCATCCTCTTGTCACTGACATAGCTGTTATAACTGTAGCTGTACCTACCAGTTATAAAGTACCGAATACTTTCACCGGTGTTGAATTAGCAATTATCACAAGTTTTCTACTGTTCACCATGTGCATTCTCCTAGTTTTATTTGCACAGAAACGTGGTTTTCGCATTTCACGACGCCAGCAAGCATCTTTGATGTATAGACGCCGTTTACGTGATGCTCTAGATCGCCTCAGCGTCAGAGGCTGCCCATCAAGGTTGGACAATCCTTACCTGAACGATGAAATTATCGTGTCATATAATGCAAATGGCGATGCAATACGGTTCGGAGATAACGCATGGAAACATACATTCCACACTGATCCCCCTCCACCTTATTCAGAAATAATTGATATAAACAGAGAAACTTGTCCGTTTCCTGTAAATGCGTGTTCAGCAGAAATGCAGCCGCCATCTTATGACGAGACAGTGGCCAGTTACATTGATAGGCAAGCAAGTCGTACTCATGAAAGGACTGAGTTGCATTATGGGAGGTCAGGGGGCAGACGACAAGGCTGTGACTTCGACTTTGAGACAACAATATGAAAAGGACTAAGTGAATATTTTGGTGCTGATAAACTAAACACTGATACAACGATGCAGTCAAATAAAATGAGTCATTCTGGATAATGGCTTGAGTTTCAAAGATTATTATAAACCAAATATTACACTTAATGGTATTTGAATCAGTTGATCTCAGATGAATGAAATGATAGTATTTCTGTTCTCCATTAGATTTTATTGTGCAAGTATTTGTACCAACTCTGCATGATACAGAATATGTAGCATTGCTGATAAGGCTGTAATTTGCTCACGAAATCCAAACAACTCTTCTAATGATTTATTAACGTTCGCAAATTTATCATGGAACTTTCGAGAAAGTCTCTTTGGTCAGGCATACTGTAACATTGATGAAGAATGTCTTCTGTTCCACCTTGAAGTTCTAATGACCTATGACACCCTGATGTGTGTGCATGGGGAAAATATTTTCTGTACTGTTGCAAAGGAGGTATGCTTTTCCCACATGGTGACTGCTGGCCAGATGATCTGATATCAGTATACTTTCTTGCGCTATAAAACTCTGTCCAAACTATCAAATTTTCTTTGCCAAAATGATGTATGCCCATATATAGTCATGATGTGCCTATATATGGTCATGATGTGATGTCATCATGACCATATTTAGGCATGTCACATGAATTTGATAGTCTGAACAGGCATAGCATATGAACATACACAAAGACAATATTTGATTAAACTAGGATGATGGAGAGCATCGTCTACCTTCCAACATGCATGGATTCGAAGAGACACAATTTGTTCGACTAGATTGAAGGTATATGTTTGAAACAAGCAAAATATGATGCAGTAGCACATGCCTGGATTTAACTACTTGGTATATAAAGAAACACCTGAATCATTGATGTAACTATATTAAGCAATGAAATGTCTTTCAGCACATGGATGATGTAATCCTACTTTTGTGCAGAACTTGCTGCAACATTCTGCAAATTACAGAGAGTGACCCTTTCTTGCTAAGCCCTGGGCCTTGCATATTGTTGCTAAAGTTCCACAAAACGACAGTGTAAAAACATATGCAAGCACATGGGACACCACGTGTGTTTGTAGGACATACGCATATTCCTCGCCCTCTTGTTATTGGTCAGTTGTTAAAGTTTGATTGACACTCCAGAAGAAACATTGTTTTGGAGAGACCACAAAGAACTGCATTTCTGAATCCAAATGAGATGATAAACCAAACTATGCAGTACAGTACTTTTCTATATTTGTCCTCTTGATATTTGCCTCTCAACTTTCAAAATTGTGGTTGAAGCTACATTCTATGATTGGCAAAATGTACCTCCTATTTTGGGTAAGGATATTCCAAATTGTTAAGAAAAAGCATAGGCCTACCAGTAGTGGGGTTAGGGGTAATGTTTTTTCAAGAAGCTCCACTTGAGGTCAAACTAAAAAATATAATTAAATTTTAATATATATTATATAATCAAATTTTGATGATCTAACCAAAAGTACTGTGATTAGAGTTCCTTAATATTGTGGTTTGAAACACAGTTTTTACTTTCCTAATAACTAGAATCTCAGCAAGGGGATTGGATTCAGCTCTTTACCCCCACTAAGGATTTTACCACTGACCCAGACCAATAGCTATATAGTGACCCATGGATCAGACTCCTCTTTTGGATATGTTGGACCCTTAATGGAAAATTTCTGGAAGCCTATTGTATACATGTGAAATACATATTACATTTCCAAACTACTACAGCCCTCCCCAGCCTTCTTTCTTGACCCACTTTCAGTGCAGTTTGGCCAGCTATTAATCAAAATTAAAATGATATATTCAAACAGTAACAGCATCAGTGTATGCCAAGTAGTGTAGAAACCAACACATGTGAAAAATGTATATATACTTTTATATTTAAGATAATTAAAAATTATAAAATTGTTGGATATGAATCTCTTGTAAATTATTAAATTATACCGATATTGGTATCTGTACATAAGAAAAAATAAATCTGCTTGTTTAATATGGCAGCAAATATTAATTTATGTTGAATAAATAGTAATTAATTAAAGGTGTACACCTACTTGATGCCAAACACCTGAAAATTCAAACAAAAATAGCTCAGTTGAAAGAAATCAGATAAGTTATTAACAGGAAGCGATAAAAAAAATTAGCTTTTGCTGATATACAGATACCCTAGTACAGAAATCTACTGTATAAATTGATTACCAGCCAAATTGGGGGTCTATGTGAAATTTTTATGGGAACGTGTGAGGCTTGGCATCCCAAAATCAGCATACCCACAATAAATGTTAAACTGAGTAATTAGCATAAGAATATTGCAGTATTGTATACTTTGGTACAGAAAAGCCAGAATACTTTTACTCATAACTTTGGCAATTTAGTAAGTTAATTCAAGTTGAAATGGTCTATCATTTTAAAGCTTATAATGTGGAGAGAATTAATACAATATATTAAAAAGTCAATTTTCATGTTTTGGTCACTAATGCTGTTTTTGACAAGGCAAGCCCCATATTATTTTACCTATTGTTAATTTTTGGAGAAATTTTTTTTCTCATTCATATTTTTAATTGTAAATTAATAACTTACTTTAATATACATACTAAGTAATTTAAATATGTAATCGTATTATCATCAATTTTTCATGACAGATAATACGTCTTTAATGTAATTTTAAAGTTTCTATTTTAAAATTTTATATTAAGAAAAAAATAGACATGCTAAATTTTTGAGAATAAGGATGCTTTGTATAAACAGCCTTTGACAACTGCTCTGGAACTGGAATTATAATATACTACATCAACATGGTGCTGTATATATGTTGACAACTTCTCTAAAGTTAAATGCATAATAATTATTTCTGTAGGCCAGTTTCATTAGAGAAGGGATGCCTAACAAAGTGTGGGTTGCTGATTAAATCAGAATAAATATTCAACTGACGACAAAACAATGTATCTGGGACACAAATTGTCAAAAATTACCAAAGGCAGATTTGGAAACAATTTATTTTTCAATTTGACTTTTTTTGCCTGACAGCTGATGATTTTCATTCTGGAAATCTCTTCCTGTGTAAGACGGTTGTTAAGTTCCGTCGTATTCGTATTATCATCAATTTTTCATGACAGATAATACGTCTTTAATGTAATTTTGAAGTTTTTATTTTAAAATTGTATATAAGAAAAAATAGACATGCTAAATTTTTGAGAATAAGGATTCTTTGTATAAACAGCCTTTGACAACTGCTCTGGAACTGGAATTATAATATACATCAACATGGTGCTGTATATATGTTGACAACTTCTCTAAAGTTAAATGCATAATAATTATTTCTGTAGGCTAGTTTCATTAGAGAAGGGATGCCTAACAAAGTGTGGGTTGCTGATTAAATCAGAATAAATATTCGACTGACGACAAAACAATGTATCTGGGACACAAATTTTCAAAAATTACCAAAGGCAGATTTGGAAACAATTTATTTTTCAAGTTGACTTTTTTTGCCTGACAGCTGATGATTTTCATTCTGGAAATCTCTTCCTGTGTTAGACGGTTGTTAAAAGCTATGTACAGTAGGCAATTTTGCAATTATCATTTGAAATTCCTGATTGTAGGTTTTAGATAAATATTCTGTTTGAATCCACAGTATGTTGTCTTGATGTCTTTAGTTTATGAAATATTTTATAGGTAAATCAATAGCAATGGTAATAGTATTTTTAACTGAGCATTATTTATGTAACAGTGAATATATTAGGGTTGGGGTACAACAGCAAAGTGTTCCTGTGAGTGTACTTGAAAGAAGGGGGAGTAAATGTTTGTACTTAAGGGATTTTCAGGCAGTGCATCTTTGGGGGCTCAAGGGCCCACTTTCTGCTTTATAAGCATAATAATACATAATCCACAGAATAAGAACACACCCACAAACACATGTTAAAGAATTTAATAAGTGTATCATAATTGGTTAATTCCTGACCCTGTACATGTATATTATGTATCAAAAGCTTTTAAGAAAAAATATGGGTTACAGTTTACATAAGCTACCAACTGTTTGGTTGTTTCCGATAATTTTAAGGCTTTGTCCGCACTATCAAAATTTGTGACAAAAAAATGTCATATGCCCATATTTGGGTGTAATATGACATCATGCTAATATATATTTTTATTCTCTGCAGTTGAATTTTATATCTGTATTTGGAATTGCTGTGAAAGAGGGCCTCTTCATGTCAGCATTGCTGTCAGAGCCACCCTCTCAAAATATTGTTGAATAAATAAATAAATCGCATAAATTTGTCACTTAAAATTTGATAGTGTGGATGGAGCTTAAAATTGGTAAAAATATTTTCCATTTTTATATGTAATTGCGAGAGAGCAGCTTAGCTCTGTCGGCTAATCTGGTGGGAGCCGCTGTGTGTGCGCTGAACCGTGGAGATCTCTAGGTCCCCGGTTCAATTCTCATCGCTGCCTCTCCTTGTGTTTCAGCTAGAGGGCTGAAATACAAGTTACAATAGCGCACCGTCTTTCGGATGAGACATTTGAACCGTTGGTCCCGTGTGCATTTATGGCCCATGTGCACGTTAAAGAACGCAGTACACTCTTCGGAAAAGAGTAGGTTAATGTCTCCCGGTGTACTGTCCAATCACCACCAGAAGGACCCGACTGAAAAAAAGTCTTCTTCTAGACTTTCGTGGGCTATCCTTGGTGTTTACCAATCCAATCTGGACATGTTCATTCAATATATTAAATGTACAGTTTAATAATTGTACACTGCCGTATGGTTTTTGCAGGGTGCATGGAAATAATATATAAGTACATTATTACCATTGACTGTTGTCTGACATATTTTTTTGTAGAGGTGGTTGCTTCACATTTTCAAGGCCACCCTCTATTTAAAGACCCCTCTAATTAAGGACCACCTCCAATTTAGGGCCACCTCCAATTAATGACTTCCCTTCTGCAGCCCCAAATGAACATCTGTCTTCTATCCTCATAAAAATTGTTCTAATTATAGACGAAATCAGCTAAAGACCATGAAAACCCTCGTCCCAAAAGTGGAGGCAGACCTGTATTTCAAAGTGTAGAATTTGCCATATACACCGGTTAGACAGGTTTTGGTATATGCCAGGGGTGGATCCAGAATTTTTCAAAGGGGGAGCACAATATTTTTAGAAAAGTGGGTAGCACTTACATTGATATGCATTGAAATTGTTAAAATTTAGTGGGGGGAGGGGGAAACATACCCTGTTCCCCCATTGGATTCGCGCCTGTACGCATCAGGTGCCTCACATCCATGGTAAGAAAAAGCCTGGTCCACCATTACATTTATTTCTAGAATTTTTTTTTTCAAAATCAAAATTGAATATTTCTTTTTAATCTTGATGTAGTAACATGATAGGTCTACCATACTATATATTATTATATCAAACATGTGATATTATGTTTCAGTTTTGTATTCCAATTTTGAAACCATCGGATTTCATTATTCACTGTTTGTAAGTACAAATAAATAACCGTTTTAAATGAACACAAGATATTTACACCGTGGATAAATATTTGTCAGTGTGTTTGGCTTATCTAGATTCTGCATTTAATGGCATTCGGATTACCTCCCGACAAGAAATTGGAGAATGCATTGGTGTGGAAAATGTTTAGTCTTAATGTTATGGCGATAGAAATACTGCTGACACAATTTTGAGGAAGGAGAATTAATCGGATTTGCTTGTGTTAATGAATGTTGATGAACAACTTTAAAGAGGAATTATTCAAGTATTAATGTAGCTGATCAGTGTTAAAGAACTGCTGCTTGTGATGATGAATGTGGTTTGAGGCATATTGTTTGTGCTCAACTGATATTGTTTAGATGAGGTGACGAATGTGATTATCTGTTAGTGCAGGAAGCAATTTTGTGAAATATAAATATATCATCAGTAATGATGTCGGGAGAAATTATTGTCCTATAGATAGATTGTGTAATAAAATGCCTCTGACGTGATTCGAACCTGCGACCTCAACCATGAAGCCTCTGTGGTCCGATGATTATAACTTTCGCCTTGACAGCGAGAGGTCACAGGTTCGAGTTTACCTCTGTCTGGTGATACACCAACTTTGTATTACCCATGTGAAGTGAAGAATGCTATTGCGCGAGCGTCATAACAATTAGACCATAGAGGTTTCATTGTTAAACAGATAAGTACGGCTGGAAACAAATAATAGCATATACACTAATATAACAGTGTTCGAATAAAGGACATAATAATTCATCGTGTAGCATAGCTCTCAAAATGGTGTCCTATTAATAAATAGGACGTGATTCGAACCTGCAACCTTTCGCTGTCAAGGCCAGCGTAATAACCATTAAACCAAAGAGGCTACATTGTTGAACATATTCAAATAACGCCAAATACACTCCATTACACCCTCATTCATTCATTATTATTTTTATTTCAAACACAACAGCAATGTAAAAATACAATCAAAACAATCGAGAAATATACAAAATATACAATACAGTACTATATTGCAATTATTATTCCTTACTAGATTACTAAAATAAGTACACTTACTAGATTACTAAAATAAGCTGGAAACATGCACACACATGATGTGTGTATATATATATATATATTATATATAGTGCTGCTTAGCACTGGGAATATGAATAATGTATAAATCAATAGATAAGAATACAGTGCTCAAACAATTATATACAGGAACATTACGTTATAAATCTTATCAAACATAGAATTTGTTCATCAACGAAAGTTCCTTATTATTTGTATAAAAAAGAGGTCTCTGGTGGGAATGGAACCCGCAATTTCTCGCTATCTCGGCGAGCGTCATGCCATTTAGACCACAAAAGCCTGTACGATAACATTACGGATTTATGACCACTAGTCTCACTCCCCTCATTCAATTTGGGGGCTAGTGGAGTCAATTTTTAAGCTACAGTACGTAGCTTATAATATTTAGCAGCTGGTAAATAATAGGAAATAATATTCAAATAAAGTTGCTGCTTAGCACTTGGAACACAAATAATGTATAAATCAAATAGATAATAATGCAGTGCTCAAAATAAAGGAACATGATGTTTATAAATCGTATCAAACATAGTTCATCAACGAAAGTTTCTTATTGTAGTTGTGTGAAGAAAGATAAATCTGGTGGGAATCGAACCGAAATCTATCGCTCTCTCGGGGAGCGTCATGCTGTTTAGACCACTGAGGCCCGTAAGATCATTAGGGTAGAAGACCACTAGTCTCTTCCGTCGTACAACTTGAGGGCTCACACATTGTAGAGTGATTTTTTTAAGCTACATAATCAGTGGCGGATCGACGAATTTGGTCCAGGGAGGAACTTTCACCGATGGTCTATACCACCTCAGCTAAGAGATTTTTTTTTATTATGGCACCTATAGCAGACCAGAAATACAGTATAATATAATAATAATAATAAAATATTTTTTTCTCTAGCTACTGCTAAGGTCGAATAATTTTAAGATTTCCATAATATATTTAATATGCTGATAATTATATAATAATTATACACAAGTTGTATCAAGACGTGTTTGAACTCAATGATTATGGTAGGGTCAAAATAAAATCGATATAACTCGATTTTATTACCTAATTACTCAGATTAACAAGAGCTTGATAGTACATGACCGCTGAATTGAAGCGATAAAAGGCAGCAAGTGGAAAAAAAATGATGTTAATAACAAGTGTAGACATTCCGAAAAACCAAATAGTGCTTGGGTATCCATAAGCCTCGTTATCTGAAGATACAAACACGTGAACCAACCAGTCAATGATATTAGCAAGCAGTAAAAAAGTTAAACAGCACCGCAAGGAAACTGTAGTGCGCGCGTCAGCGTTCCTCGTGTGCCTTCGCATACTGAGGAGAAGAACCGTCTGCATATACACTCCAGCACTATTTACAGCTGTCAAAACAAGAACAGCATATTGACACTCGGTGCAAGTAGTAATGTCCGGGACCTGGTTTGGACAAATCGATCGCATACCACAAAGTGCCCCTACCGTAGAAATAACGGTACACGAAATTAAAACAAATAAACCGCTTACAGAAAACAGAAGCAATATTTCAATCCCATTGAGAGTCTTATGCACAAATGGTCCTGTTTTATCAAGGTATTTTTTTCCAAGACAAGAAGAAATCAGCATCACCAACTTGTAGGCCAGAAGTGTAAATATGTGGATTTTATAGTATACAAGACGTTTTTTTAGTATACTTGTGATCATCATGCTTACCATTACTACAGACATTAATATCATTAATGTTAACCAAAATGCACTTTTCGTACATCTTGCAAATGTACCGGTACGTCGTACTTGCAATCTGCCTTCTTCATAGACGTTCCCTGCTGCAGTCTCGCGTATTTGGATGTTTGTGTTGCCTCCATTGCTCTCTACAGTGCTGTTTATAGTGTTACTTGTGTTTTCTCTCAATAAATGCAAACTAGTCCAGAAGTGTAAGAGAATACTTATAGCCAAAAGATTGTACTCTTTGGAAAATGGTTGCAAAACTCTCCAAAGTATAGGATCTTCCATATTTTGTTTGAAGCACATAACTACGTCATCAATGTGATTAGAGCTGCTTGCCGTTTGTAATTGTGTCCAAGGCATTTCTTGAAAATCAATTTCATTCCCGAATACATTGCTACTTTCCCTTGCGACACTTTCCATCCACATTAGCATATTTGCTAAAATTGTTACGATTAAACCATATTGAAACCAGGAACAGTTAATAAATGAAGCACGCCTGAAGACTCTAAAGAAAGTCATCTGAGCAAATGTGAAAACAATGTGCACAGAGTGATATGAAATATAAACAATTTCCTGATATGCGTATATATTTTGGGGCAACACAGATATGATATAAACCATTTGAAGTGCAATGTTACAAATACCGAAGATGTATATTCCGAGAATCGGTTCAGAAAAGGTTCGATCGCTTATTGCTATCGACCGAGCAGACGACAGAAGTGGCTGGATTTCATCAGCATCAGGTAATTCGTTAATGCTTAGAATATAGCCTTCTCTTTGCCAAGCTGCGTTCTTTCTTACGACATATAGCATGATGGTTGTGGAGATTAAGAGCAGGACGATGTAAATCCAATTACATGCGTCCTCCTGTATTAGCTTGTTCCCACTGTAGAATGTAACCAATAATGCGCCATGCAAAGAAATCAGAGCAAGAAGTATTATGAACGAGGAAACACGGCCGTCGAGCACATAATCACTACCGAACTGTGGATGTTGTGGTGGTGGTGGTGGTAATATCGGCTGTGATGGTGGTTCCGTAACGTGCCGAATCTTCGACTTAATATCACACCACATTGGATTATTTACCAAGGTCGGAAATTCTTGTTCAAGTTGTTGGATGCTGGATGTCGTTCCATTCTCAATTACAGAAGACATCATTGATCGTCAAGCTTGTTTTGCCTTTTACTACAATATATCGAGTGTAAGACTATGCCCTATGTGAATGAGTTTTAAAGAGCATCACAGGAAAGAATAAAAGGACTATTGAAAACTCTCTCGGTCATGTGAATAGCTTTTTACGAAGTAATACAAGGAAGTACCGTTATAATTTGTTACAAGGAAGTAATGTTCAAAATTTGTCACTGACACCATGAAGAGACAATACATTTTCACCAAAACAAATATCGCAAATAAAACGCTAGACATATACTTTCGAGACTAATTTTATGACAATACACTAGCTTTCGTGTACACAGTGCATTTCTTCAGGTAAATGAAGAATGAAGAGGTTTTTTTCTCGATTGGTGTGCTATAGCTAATTAGTCCAGAGAACAGTGAACATTTTAGTCTAATCATAAACTAATTCCTCCATGGTCTTATTAACTACGGTAAATAATGTAAATTCATTCTTAAGAAAGTATAATACAAGATACAAGATATATTTTTTGGTCAATGTTCACAAAATGCCACAAGAGCCTAGATGTCAAATTTGTAAATTTATCACCACCGATTGCTCTATTACTATGCCTCATTCTGGTTGCACTATTCGTCTCCCCTCTCTTAACTGTGATACTCACAATGTTGCATACCGTATATGTTATTCTGCAATATTTGTGAAGATGGTCATTATTTTGGCGAAACTGGCATTGATTTTAGCAGGGAACAGTGAAATTACACTGTTCCCTGATTTAAGGTCCAGATTTAATAACCACAAATTTTCTATCCGACACAATCGCACAGGTTTTCCTGTAGCTGAACACGAATCAACTCTCCCAACCACTCTCTCAGTAACCTACGATGTGCCCTCATATTCACTAATTTCTCCTCCCTCAACAAACGTAGACTCGTGGAACTCAAACTCATCATCAAACACAAAACACACGTATTTGGTTTAATCAAGGATCTTGGCATCGTTTTTTTAAGGCATAAATGTTTTATTTCGATCCGTTTCTGTGGTGACCCGATTTTACTTTATGTTATTTATTTATTATCTTTTATTATTATTATTATTATTATTATTATTATTATTATTATTATTATTTTAATATATAGGTCTATTATATTATATTATATTATATATATATATTTTTATTTTCTCTATAGGCCTTGTTTGTTTTAGCATTGTTTTATCATATTGTAACTGCATTTCTACATTAATTTATTATTCTAGGTAGATTCACAGGCCCAGGCTATGTTATATACGGTAATTAGGCACATTTTGCAGGCTCAGTTGACTGTTTATATAATCCATTTCTCTGAAATAACCATCTTATCTTTATATATATATATCTGTCTCTTATACACATCTAGATGT
>NW_022714175.1:375030-378774 GCF_011630105.1 Anneissia japonica
ATTACTATATTCAACATCACCATCATCGTTTTCATTATCAGTTATGAACGTTGCCAAGTCATAAATCAAGAGTTATCCAATTATTCATTCTGCAAAACCCCATAACGGTGTCCTTTCGAACTTTTCCTTGATAAATAGTTACCATCACAATGCAAAAACGTATGGTATAGGCCTACATAGACAATACAAGATTAAAAGTTAAAAACTGAAGTATAATTGCAAGGTAAGGCCTCTCTGCACATGGAAACGCCTTTGTCTTGAGGATAGTACTGCAAATATTAAAACTTTAATGAGGAATGCGCAGATTATCAAACTTGAGGGCGCTGTGAATAAATGAAGCGATTCGCGTAACGGACACAGGCAGTAAGAGATCGAAAAAAGTTTAAAGTTGTTTGTCAGCCCTTTTACACCATCCTCCGATGCCACAGGAGACTTCCGGCTGATCTTACTATACCTTCTTGCGGATTCATGGTAAAGTAGAGGTTTCGGAAAGCGAGAAACAGAAACAAGTACTTTGTTTGATGAAAGAGTAGACCGTAGGCTATAAATCAGTCCGTTGGATCCGGAGATGGAATTAAAGAGTTGAAGTTACAGTCATCATCGACTACCAATCATAAATCCGACAATATTTCAACCAGGACTCTTACTCTATAGTAATATGTCTTGTTCTGGACTGGATTATTGTAATTCAATCATGATAGGTATGTCATCTTTTAACATCAAGCGACTTCAGAAGTTGCAATATAACATGCCGCTAGTCTTATTTTTACGAAATGCCGTCGAGAAAGAGCAAGTCCTTTAAAAAAAAAAAAGTTGCACTAACTGCCTGTATGTATGTATTGGAGCGAATCGCTTTTGAACTTGCCCTTTTTGTTTTCAAATCTCTTGTGTTATTTAAAATCCCCTATATCATTGACGTATAAATCTCTACATCAGACAGAGCAGTTTTCCAAGTCTCTCACTCTTCCGTCGTATGGCAGAGACGTCTTTTCGATACCACTTTTAAAGAAAATTCTGACAGACCATTTTTAATCCTAGCTGCAATGTCTGCAAACATTTCCCATATATTGCAAAGTTCAGAAATTGCAAAATGTATTGTTTGGTGTAACTATACATAGCCTAGATCATTAAATTGGAAATCTCACATCTGTCATATCAATAATTAAAAAAAGCCAATACCACACTCGGGCTCTTGCATTGCAATCTTAGAAACTCCCCCAACAAAATAAAAGAACTAGCATACAAAAAGTATGTCCGCCCAACTGTTGAGTATTCCTCCTCAGTTTGGGATCCATACACAAAGGAACTTATACATATGTTGAAAATCAGGGGTGACGCCAGGATTTTCCCGACGGGGGGTGGGGCGATGCCCCAACTAGTGGTCAGATTTCCCCGACGAAAGCAAAGTAGGCGTGGTCGAGCTTCGATTAAAAGGTTTCGAAAATGGTCCAGGGAGTGAAGCCCCCGAAAATTTTGACGATTTAGGGGTTTCAAAGGCTTATTTAATCGATTTTAGAGTCTACTAATATGTAGAAAATACGTATAATTTTTTTTCTCCCTACGAATTGTGCTTTTTCTCCCCGACGGGCCACTCCTGTTGGAAATGGTTGGCTCACTCCATTAACCACAGTCACAAGAGGCCATAATTCAAGATTCAGACAACCATTTGCTAGGACCCGGTCATTTCAGTCAGGTTTTTTCCCAAGTATGGTCTCTGGAACTCTCTTCAACAAACTGCCATCTCTACATCAACTGTGACAGGTTTCAGGACCGCAATTGAGCCACTGCAGTTTTTTGTTAAATAATAATAATTATTATTTCCCTTTATACAAGTATGATCCTCACATCAGAGAGGCCTGTACTCACCGGAAGAAGAAGATTGAAATGACGCATAAATTGTAAATGGTTGTGGATTCTAGGGTGACTTTAACAGTTTTCCCAACTCGGAAACCTTACTCTGAAATTACCGGGATGGTGTCTAGTAGGGAATAGTTTTACCACCATTAGCTACTAGCTAAGGCTGTTGAAACTGTAGTTATGACTGGATAAGACATTTGATTTAGGACTACTTAATTACAGCCTAAACTAACCTTAGTTAATACTAGGGCCTATCTTTTCATGCTTTCCTATTTTTGATATTGTTCCAAATTTTGCATTACGGGTAAAAATAACCTACGCATCTGGGGATCTGAAGTGAGGTATGTTGCCGGGATCATGTTATACTTGGCGTTACAGATTGCTAATCTGCAGACAAAAATGAACAAAGAATTAATGAAAAGGGTTACAGAAAGACTTTGGGCGAAGAAAGATGATTGGATTTTAACTTGTGCATCAAATTTGTTGCATCAAAGTGCGTCTCATTTGGAAGTACTAGTAGCTAGAAGTATAATAGAGATGGTTTTATGAAATATGTAGGTCTACTGTCCTAATCAGTTGTGTGGTTGAAGAGAACAGTTGTTAGAATTCCGGTTTTGTCACTTTTTGTTTATTCTTGCTACTTTTCTCCCATTTACCATTTGCAATTCTATTATTTATTTCAGTATTACCGAAAGATGACTTACAGTATTCATCAGCTCGCCCATCCCACTATCTAGCTATCGTATCAGTGTTGGCGTCATTAAAACCCTCCTTTGCGCGCAGTCTATTTAAAATAACATTCATTTTCAATGTTATATAATATGCCTACATATATTTTCTTCATTTTTATTACGTTTTTGGATACATTTATCTTATGCAAAAATAACCGTTTCCATTCGCTTTTAAAATAAATCCAAAAAGAAACGACATTGGGCAAAGAAAATATAGAAAGAGGGACCTCATCGATACGTTATGGAGTTGAGGGAGGCATTTTAACAGATTGGACTGTAAACATGATCAAGTGGAAATTTAACCGTTATCGCTATCAACATTGATTTTCGGAACTCGTCGAATATTTAAGCTTTGTTTAATGAGGCTGACGGAAAATAATATTCTGTATACTGTATGCGGTGTATTGGTGGAATGGGTAAACTGCAGGTCTATTACAGCACTTATTTTAACAGCGCTCGAACACGTTTAGGTACACGTAAATAGTTAATTCGAAACCGTCTTACGAATACTATAATGCTTAATAATTCATCCATTTAAACGGAGAACGGCGTGGGTGAAAAAAGAGGAATATATTGAATTAAAAAAAATAATAATTTAAAAAAAAATGTGCGCGAGCGTTCCAGTCAGTTGTATGAGAAAGTGTCTGGGGGTTAGCTATGCACGGTCTCCGTGGTCTAATAATTACTTGCCTTGCGAGAGGTTCGATTCCCGCCAGAAACGCTTCTTTCATACACTGAAATAAATGAAGTTTTTGAGCTATGCTTGATACGATTATTACAACATGTTCCTAATCGAACACTGTCATTATTATTTATCTATTTGTTTATATTGTGTTGACGGTGCTTTCCAAGTATGCATGTGCATGAATGTGAAGAATTAGAAAGCTTTAATCGAATTTGAATTCCCAACAAAGTTTTAATGGGCCAATGGGTGTCTGCATTGACAGCAGAAGGTCCCGGGTTGGAATCCCGGTTGAGGCACCTACTTTTTCACGCCCGCATATTCCTATTATTTAACGTGCAAATGTATTATGAATAATTATAGCATTACCACAAGACGGTTTAGAGTTTATCTCTATTAAATCATGATATATAGGCCTATATATATATATATATATATATATATATATATATATATATATATACAGTATATATA
>NW_022714175.1:379070-391225 GCF_011630105.1 Anneissia japonica
TATATATATATCATATTTATACGGAAAGTCAATGAAGGAAATGTGATTCGTACCCGGGACCTGATTTGTCACACTCTTTTGCACATACGTAGTGGAATAGTGCTAGTTCACAATGCATATGATACACCCTGAACTTAAGTACTTTAAGCAACTAGACGGGATCTCCAGCAGCATTGTCATTAGCAGTAGTAATAGTAGTGGTGTAGTAGTAGCAGCAGCTTATTATATTTAATCTGTAACAATAGAGTACGGTATTAAAATTAGTATAGTAATACATAATGACATTTAGTATGAATCGGCTTGGAAAACCAAAGTCATTGCTGGTACGATGACGTATGACCAATTGATTCCTTTAAATGGTTTTATAACTGCTAATTACCGATGCTGATGATTTGATTACAAAAGTATTAATTTCTTTACAGTATACACGTACAATAATCTCCGCAGCCACCAGCTACATACTTAGTCGGTAATTTAGGTGTTACAAGACACGACTAAACCTCATGAAACAAAATCCAATGATTAACTGAAGTCATTCTACATCATGAATGCGACTCAGATATGATCTAGAAAATATTATCAAATGAGTCTTATGGGCGAATAATTTATGTCCTGTCTAAATTATCGACGGTACGGTACCGTAGTTGTTATCATAATCGGTAGTGTTTCATCATCGATTTTGTGGATGTTGTCCAAACAATGGAAATCGCATTCGACACGGATTTTCACAAGCAGGCGGCTAATATTTCGATTCTCCTGTAGATGGATATTATAGGATGTAGTTTTAAGGCGATCATGTCTATATCTATCCTTCTCTTCCTTTCAATACTTCTTCCTCTAAGCCTAGGCCAAGGTAAGTTTGTATTTTGTTCGATTTTTCTTTAAGAAAGCGGCTAAGCACGCGCGGGAGCAAGATCGATCGACTGAGTAAAATTATTTTGTACGGGCCTAAGCCGCATCACATGCGATACACTGTCGGCAAACACAAAACAGTCATGCATATCGCCTTATGATCTAAATGGGATAAGACACCCAGAGACAACTCCGGGGTATAAGAAAGCCGAATACGGAGTAATGATGTGTTATTCGTTTAATTATTACGCGGCAGCTGTTTTGTTTAAAATAACAATTTTAATAACAACATTTTTACCAATATATAGCATGCTAGGAATAAAAAGAATGTTATATATTGCTGTGTTTATCGAGTGGGCAAATTGATAACAACTGATTAGTATGATGATAAATATTACAATTTATACTTATAACATTAGTATGTAGAGCCTACAAAAATAATAGACCTATTGAAATATAGAAAAGTCATGTTGTGGTAATCAATTGGCTATTGTTGGAGTACACCCACCAACATTATGACACAAACAAATAATTTTCAATTTTATATTGAAAATACAGCTTATTTTTTCAATCTATTTGCATTGGGCCTAAGAAGCATAGATACAGTAAATCATGTTTAAAATTAATTCGTATTAGGAATAAAACAAGATCGGCTCGGTGTTTCACTAAACAATAGCCATGTATTCAAAAACCCCTTCAGAGAATTAATGTAAATCGTGATGATGGTGATTTACGTATATTTCATATATAATTGTAATACATTATTATGTAGGTCTATATATCAATAGGAAATTTTGTACGCTGTTTCATATTACGATTGCCAGCAGCACATTTCATACATTTTAGTACATCATTATTCATTCTTTTACGTATAAGTGACAGTTACACGACTGAACATTAATATATATAGACTATATATTGTAAGACTTAGTCTTGACTTATTGCCATTACTACGAGTATTAATTTGATTTCTTCTCCTTGGTACTGGTGACTCAAGGATATAAATTCAATAGGAATTGGGTGACCTACCATATATGGTGGAATATAAGGGCCCACAGGGCCCCCGGTCAAGACTTAGAAAATGAAGTGGGATCTATTGACGAAGCACAATGGCGCACATGAGCTTGGGCATTTTAGTCCATTTTTAAGTTGTTCTGATCATGGAATTAAGTTTTTGTTCTAAGGAGTGGACGTAGGTGAATGGGATTGCTACTACTGATCCTGATCGGTCGTTTTTACCTTGGCGTTTTTCTTTGCATTAACTTTGCGCCAGCGCAATCAGGAGCTTGTCTATGACAACTTTGACTATATTGATTTATTATGATTAATTATCACTTCCGAATCTGCACTCTCTTTATTAATTTTAGAACTCAATTTTTTTTTTCTGCTTTTATTTTTTCGTGTGTGTTTATTTAACATTTAATGGAAAAGTTACATAATACGTTGACAGATAAAAAGGCACACATTTAAGAAACAATAACAAAAAAAAAACTCTTCTCTCAAACTTTTGTTAACAATGAAGTAGAGCCATATGCAAGACAGCCAAGATTTGTATACAATTAAAGTTTTAACCTAATGGGATTCGATTCTACATTAGTTGTTTTCAAGAAATAAGCTTGTTTTCTTTCTGCTTAAAACTGTTTATTTATTTATTTTTTTTTTTTGGTATTTTCACTATTATTTTTTATTTTCTTACTTTTATATAATTAATTTTTGTTTTCCTATTTTATAGTTCTCTTTTTTTTTTTTTTTTGTATTTTATTTGTTACACTTCACTTTTATCATTACTACTTAAACACAAAAAAGCTATATGAAACATACTAATGATACAGAAAAAAAAAACATACATTATTTGTCAACAACCAGGAAGCAATATAGGAGCCTGTACGGAGTATAATGCCCACAACTCCTCAATTTTTAATCTTCTCAATACTTACAGCCCAATCATCATATATCGTGCTTAAGATAAAATCTTCGCTTTTGAATGTTGTCAAAATGTAATCTGCTTTAGGAAAAGTTTAAGTAAGTCTAATAAATCGGGTTTGAAATAGTTAACGGAATGATTACGTCAATGAAATTGGTATTTCACAAAGCATCTTTTATAGGTTTTACAAGTTTGATGTTCAAAGCGAACTTCGTACACGTACTAATTATTCTACTAAGCTTCTTGCCTTTCGTTAACTAATGAGTTGTACAGTTTAGGTTTTATGCTTTACTTATTATCTATGGCGCATCATAAAGTTGTCTTTATAGTTGTGTGCTAACGAAATCGCATCCTTTCCTCATCTCTGACTAACTTTACGATGTCATATCCTGAATAAATAATAGAGTACTAATACAGTAATAGAATTATTTATAGTGATATTATATACCGTGTATATATACACATCTATATATTTATAATTATATGTATAGGCCTATATAGGCCCTTATATAACCACCATTAGGCGTGTAACACATTTGATCATTATTATTAAACATTAATTGCAATAGTATTTTCTTAATTATGATAACTATTTTTGTGTTATAATTATTATTGGTATAATAATCATATTGATAATATGTCCATTTAAAGTTTATTCTGTAACCTCAGCTAGCCTAATTGTTAATTGTTATTAAATTATTTAATTAGTTCGACCTTGAGTTCCTGTCAATATTGAACCATGAAGCAAAGAATTTGATCAATAAGATACGAGTTATTGGTGTCAACTGAAAATATTGATGTAGAGTATTTGGTGCCTTTGCATGTCAAATAAACCTGTCCGTTGAGCCCCACCCCTTGTATATTGTTGCCAAAGTTCGTTCATACACATAGCAACCGCCTGTTAGTACGTAAACACGTGCGTCTGTATTTGTGAGACAAGCGTCATGTTCGCTGTCCTGTTTTGATAGGCCAGTTAAGTTTGGTTGTCATTGTGGAAGCTGGCAGTGTCACTAAAACGCATATATATTATACTATCAAAGCCCTAATTCTATTTTTTATGTTTTTTCATTTCTGTGTATGTTTGTGCCCTGAAATATTAGTTTAGTACTAATCTACCGTATACGAATCTAAAATACGTAATAACACGGCCCACGCGGCTGGCACACGTAGGCAGGGCCCACGGAGATAGATTAACACGGCCACTCGGCATTGTTATTATATTATGTAATTATTATTATTATTATTATTATTATTATTATTATTATTATTATTATTATTATTATTATTATCATCATCATCATTATCATCATTAATTCTCATTATCGCTTATTTTTATTAAGTATCGGGATGTCATTATTATATCATCATCTATGATATACCTATTATTATTACCATTATTTATTAATAATAATGATAATAATGATAACAATAAATTATAAAATTATTCAGTATTTTTATTTTCAGGTCTCCAGTATTATCAAGCAAATATAATTCATGTCGTCCCTATGTGCTTAATTATAAAATATACCTTTTCCGATGGCGTTTTTCTTTTACCTTATCGATCTTTGTCCTTAGCCGAACCTCTTTGATATTTGATTTAATTGGTTGTACGGAAATAAAAACTGCGTAGCGTGTATTTTCCTATTAACGTTAGCAGAAATTTGATCGGAAATGCATTCTAGTTTGATTTTTAGACTACTTTGTTTTTAATACCACGACAACATATTGACTACTTAAGAATGATACCAAGTCATGGAAACCAGGTCTTAGGTCATCGGTCATTAACTTATTCACAACCTGGTCTAATGAGCCAAAGTAGTCTAGATAAATTACATTTTCGAGGTTTTAACGGCTAGGCGCTTTCAAATGACGTATCGGAAAAAAAGTAATTTAGGCCTCTAATGATATGATCGTGGCTAACGTACGTGTAAATTTTATTGGTGTTGTTCTCAGGAGCATGTGATCCAAACCCGTGTCTGAACGGAGGCACTTGCCGACCTGGATTGCGGAAACCTTATTACTGTGTCTGTTTGGCTGCATATCTGGGTGTGCACTGTGAGACCTCTCGTCGGATTTACTGCGAGGAATCCCCGTGTGAAAACGGGGCTACATGCGTGACAGTTAAAAACGGTGGATATTGCAAGTGCGCTAATAACTATTGGGGAACAAATTGTGACATACGTAAGTATAGTTAAGCTAGGTTTCCATACAATCGCTACAATGTTGCTGCAGATTTTTTTTTTACTGCAATCGTTGCACTGCGTAGTTGTCCCCGTCGACGCAATCGGGAATTCTCCCTGATTCAACTGACCAATCAGCGTCGCCAAAGGAGTTGGCGATAGCGCGTATCGATTTTTTATGGAAACCAGGTGTTTTCAACACTTGACTACCCATGTTCGAGATTGTGTATTTCACCTCAGCCAAATCTATTTATATAAAGATTATTATGAATTATAATGATGATGAGGACGATGGTGATGAGAAGGATAATGGGTGATGATGATTATAATGACTATGATGATTATGTGATAATAATGATGATGGTTAATGTAATGTATTAATTAATTAATTATTTAATTAATTAATTAATTAATTAATTTGTTAGAATATACAACAAACATGCCCTTACGATAAGGATCTGAAATCTAAAACACCAAATGACATAAAAACAATAGTACAGTATACAAAGAAAAAATTGACAAACCAAATTTTCCAAAACGATTTGAAGAAATGATAATTAAAGAGAATTTACTCCGTTTCAGATAGGCCTAATTCATTTGGAAAACACACATAGGCCTACAAACCTGACACTATTATACCAGATACGTTTTAACATAATATGTTCCAATCTGAGCACTTTTTCTAACATTTACTGGTTTATATTGATAGGCCTATATATAATACATATGCCTATTTATGGTTGTATATATGTATCTAATTATGTATACAAATAATTATACAATGTTGTGTGTATGCATTACATTCTAAATTATTTGCATAACATTATTTTCATTATCATTCATATTACCCACGTAGGACTTGATTCAGCAGATGGATACACGGTTGGTACGATAATTTCTATGACCGCAGGATCAACAATAGGTATTGTGTCGTTATGTATATGTATCGGGTATGTCAACTACAAGTTCTGCTGCGGGGAAACCAACAAGTCCCGTCCAATCAACCAGCCCATAGACCTCAACGATGAATTTACAATTATGGACGCTTAGCAAAATAGGTGGAAATACTTATCTGTAACAAGATTGGTCAAAAAACATCACATGACCCGACGAAATAACGCTAAAGTTGTTCTAGCGTCATAGTCGGGTGGGTGCGAAACGGTCGGCGATTACGTATTAATGTTAATATCTCATTGGGTTGTACAATCGAATATTTACTACAGACTGTTTATATTTTAATAGACAAATGGATGAGCATAAGCTCGGAAAATAGTATGAAGTTAGCTTCTGAGATAGTTACAAAAAGACAGATAGTATTCATTTTAAATTCGTCAATAAACCGAACTATTTTTCTTGTAATACAGTGACTGCAGTACAGATTATGTCTTCCTTCGTACATGGAGTCATATTTCTATGCTATTTGGATATGATTTCAGCTACAAGTCATAAAGACGGTGCCAAGACCAGATATTTATGGATGTGATTTGAGTGTCCTATATCTCATCGGCCAGATAAAATCAATTCTTGAAACTATTAATTATGAAATCTGTTTTAAAAAAGTATCGTTGAAATATTTTAAATGATTGAAAATTATTTCCATATTCCTGCAAATTAATAAGCCCTTCAGTGGTATCGACTGCGCATGAATCTCAAAGGTCATGGCACATAAAGACTCAAATTCAGATATTTATTACGTTAAAATGTCAGTGTGTCTTGGCCTATGCAAATTTAAAGGAAAAAACATACAGGTTAAACTTAAATTACACATCAAGCCCTAAACATCTAGCATGACTTACACAAGCCCTAAACACTCAACGGTTTACAGTATAATGAATATTCAAAAAATTTTCATCAAGCGAATAATGCAACCAATTTTCAACAACAAAAAGGCAAACAATACATACGCGTAAAATGTGTTTGTTTAAAGAATTTGAACTTCGACATAGCCATACGTATTTGAAACTATGAGAAGGCTTATTGTATTGTTTGTTTCACTATTATGGAAAGGATACAATGCATATTAATAAAACAGAAGTTCCATTTGATGAATTCGAAACCATGCAAGCAATGGATTTAATTGAATGATAGGAAGAAAATTCGTTTTAATGAGGACTGAGCTACATAAATGAAATATAGTTTGACTATACGTTACGTCAAAATATTTCCATAGATAACGATGACAACGACGATATTCATGATTTATTTATATATATGCATTATACTAAGAAATTAGGCAGGCCTATATTAACGTGCGCTTATTCTGTATGATCCTTCTTACTTTTAAAAACGAATCTGAGTTGCCCAGAATTTATTATCACATTGTTATAGTTTGTGGAGTTTTTTTTTTTGGTTTTTTTTGTTTTGTTTTTTTTGTTTTTTTTTTCTGTTTATACACTCATTTAAACATGGAAATTTTAAGTTAGATATTATATTGTACGTTGTAAATAACAGATACTGTATGGAGATTTATGAAAGTCAAATCAATCTTGCCTAAAGATCAACCATCTATCTTATGCACAATTTTGTCGCCATTGCTTTTTATAATTTTTAATCTAGATAATTTCCGAGTCGATGGATGTGCAATTAATTGATAATACAAATGTATGTTTTAAAGTATCATGATTTAAATAGACATAAGATAAACTCACTATAGATAATGTATCGTTGTGTAAAATTCGGAAAGTGTTATATAAGTTAATATGATTATGCTTCGATCTTCTTTGTCTATTTTAAAGTTAAGCTTTTTAATAAAATTAACCTGAACAATTACGCTGTTGTCGTTTTTTTTTAAGTACGAGACAAATTTATTGTAAAAATGCATTTATTAAAGTTAGTTTGCCGAATATTTCCCAACTATACTCACATGGTATATTCGCGTCTGCATTGTGTGAACAATGCGTCGACTGACGCTGCTTGACGTGAAAGTGATGAAAATAAAAACAAGTGTTCGTGTTGATTGACAGACTGCTCGATAGGAAAGTGAAACAGTTTTCATCACATAGCTTATGATTTGGTGACAACAAGCGACATACTTTGATAAATTACATGCCAATGCAATCAATACTGTTGCATTGTATCATTTTCCTCAGCAATTACCGCTACTAGTGAACTATGAATGTGGTTATTTCACATTGATTGCTGAATGGCTAATACAAGTTTTTGAATTAAAATTAAGTCTTTAAATCCGCCGAAATGATTTATATATATATTTATATATAGATATATATATATATATATATATATATATATTGTCCGAAAGCTCTGGTTCTATTTCTGGCTTTTTACTTACGTTTACTTTTTAGCTGTTGCTTATCATTTTTGTATCTCTACTGAGATCCAGCCATTGTTTCCCACAGCATTGTTGTTTTCCAGTATTTTGCCTTTTAATCTATATATCATTTTCTACTGTTTGTATCATTTAATATCTGTCTGTACATACATTTGTAGAGTCTATGTCAATAGAGGGCGCATTAAGATTAGGAGTATCGATGAATATTAATTAGTAAAGAAAATCCATTGGATTAATTTTGTTTTAATTTATAGGACACATACCCGACTGTGCACAACACACACGCTACCGGTCATATACAGATATCCACCGAAAACCAAGTGAGCTTTTTAAGTTAAATTGATATATTTAATGGGAAGAATTATTTGCCGGATGAAACAGAAAGCTTAGTTGTGTGAAAATATAACTTAACAGGCTGGTATCATAAGGGTTATCGTTCAATAAACAAAATAAAGAGATCTGACATTTATTAAACTAAATCTCGTAAAATAGGCCTAAATGATGTACGCCTAAAGAGCAGCACTTTACTGCAAACAAACATAAACGTAATAGATTTGTATCATAAGAGTGTTATCGTGCCATAAACAAAATAAAAAGGCCACATCCGACATTTCATTAAACTTAAATCTCGTAAAATACGGTAAATGATGTAGAGGAAATCACTTTACAGACTATCATAAATGTTATATACTCAAAGTATCATCTATATCGTGGACTTCTTCGTTAAATCTTGAGTATTATTATATTTGGGAGGTGGAAGAGAACACAAAATGAGTCGTGTCAGTGCGCCACAGGTCAATTTTATATAATCCAAGACAATTTTTGGAAAGTCATACTTTGACAAAGAAATGGATTTTAGTGTTTCTGATAATTTTAATATTTATCAATATTTAGACTTTTGTTCATTTATATATACTTCTATTTCCAAAACCCAAGCTTCACGTATTAATCGATTACATAATCGCTTTTTGCGCTACATTTGCCACAGTCATAACCATAACATTCCTCACATTCAATCCCATGAGTCACGTAGGCGGTTTCTTGATCTTGTTTTTTTTTTAATACAAATATGTTCATTCTATTTTCGATTGCGATTTTTTTAGTAGTTTTAGTCCCCAGTCGTCGCCTTAGAAATAATACTACTTTTCATATTCCCTTTAGTAGCGTAAATGATCTTAAAATGGTTTTATTAGATTAAGCTTAGCTTATAATCCTCTTGCTTTAAGGAATCCAGATATTTATGTGACTATGCTCTCTCCATGGACCTATTAATTTTACATATTAGGCCCACTTAATTTGATATTATCATAATTATTATTATTAGTAGTAGTAGTACTTATTAGTACTATTATTATTAGTTTATATTTCTGTTTTTGTATTCCTCACGTTTACAATATTTATGTAGGCTATCCGTTTGTTGTTTGTGCTCCCTCCAGTAAGTGGCGAATTTTATGTCTGCTATTGGTTGGGATAATAAATGAATAAAATAAAATATCAAATCTACTGTGTTTATTTACATAGATTAAAGGTGCTTTTGAGGTACAGTTCAGTTTTTCAAAAATTAACAGGTAAACCAACAAGAAATTGTTTATGTTTAAAGGTGATATTCTCTAAAGTATACGTTTTTAGGATTTGAAATTCAAAATGGTCTTACTCCGGTTGTCATCAATCAATGAGCTATTTAAAAATTTAAAAAATATAACTTATAATATCACATGTCAAAAAAGGCCTACAGTATATATCGATAACTGGAACAAGTCTTCTCGGATAAGGACTATAAATCGTAGGCCCAGTGTACACAATTGACTCATGTACACTTTAAAGAACCAAGCACATAATTTATTTCGAGACGAGTAGGGGGTTACCCCGGTGTACTGGTCCATACAGCCCCTGTTACCCTGCGCTTACGAACCATTAAGTCCTTGCAGGGTGTACCTACGTAAACGTAAACTCATTTTCTGAAGAAAAAAAAAGAAAAATCATGGGCTTACTGGTGACACCTTACATTCATCTTAGTCTGAAAATGCTGTCATTCTCATCTTTATTTCTGTTAATAGACAAGTCTGTATTTCTCTCTACAGCGTGCAAAGTATTCGCGAACCTGGCAAATGATTATAATATAATATGATTTACCTATATATATAAAGAGACAAGATTTTGATTTATGTGAAAACTGAATCCTCCATAAATATTGGCAATAGCTGACTGACTCAAAAATATTTACATCGTAGGCTATATGTGTACGGGATACTCTCTAGAGTGCATTCAAACATCCATATTATAACTAATATTAAGACTAATAGGTACGTCATATCAGTCTAATAATTATCATTAGCCTAGAATCAGGGCTATATTTGTCTCTAAGGCTTATATGCAAAGCTTTAGTTTTCATATCACATAAAGCTACAATGAAAATATAAGCTTGAGCTATATTTACGGATTATAAGATTCTTAAATCAATTAAATATACTTATCAATTTTTTTTACATTGCTGGCACATATAATCTAGGCGTTTGACGATTTTTCAGGATATATAAAATTTATTTTATTACGAATGTTTTCTTCTTCGACGTCTTCGTTTCACTATGTTCACCATATCAGGATATACGCTGTCTCTTATACACATCTAGATGTGTATAAGAGACAGGTTTAATATGTCAATCATTTTCAAACCTATATATATACATATACATATATATATATATATATATATAATCTATATATTTATTATAATTTTACAACAGAGTGAAATGGATGGGAAACTGAGAACATACATAAAATCGATTGAAGAAATGGAACAATTTTAAAGAAATTGCAATGGAAATATAATATCGTACGCCAGCTGGACCTACTTACTGAACAATATACAATCAATGTTATTATAAATAAGTCGTAATACAATAGGGAATTCTGTAACAAGTGTAAATACATTAAGATATTAGCGGTGGTAATTCAAAGGTGATGTTGGTAAGTATGTAAAATAGTATACGTGCTTCTTGGTAACCTCATTGATCCCGGCTCATATACGTTAACCAGTTTGATATTTATTACTGTGCAGAATGATATTCTTGTAGCCAACATGGACAGGTTGTTTATCATTATAACTCTTAGCGTGTCCATATTTCTGACAGGCGTAACAGATGGTAAGTATAATCAAATATACTGTATATTTGAATATTGTTAATTGAACATCATTTGTAAGACCCAACTTTTTTTTATCAATATAATTTAAAAAATACAAATAGATAAATTATATGACTGCATTTGGGATTTAAACCGATATGATTTGTGCATGTATGTGTATATGTATTGAAGAATGGATTTGCATGTGTGCTTGAAGTAAAACGAAAATGTAAAAACCACAGGAAGACGATGTTCAATCAGTGAATGTTGACTTGGGAAACATAAATTTATTAAAAAATAATTAAACGGATATTTTGATAGCTTCTGTTATCTTTATCAACGTTGAAGCGAGTTTACGTAGTAGTCTAATAAAAGTTAAGGGCGTGTGCTTGCTCGATAGTCATAAGAAAAAAATCCTGGTGTATCCACAAGATTTGAACCCAAGAGCCCAGGATTGGAAGGCAAACGTCTTTAACCACCAACTGCTACAATAAATGCTACATGTAAATGCTATTGGATTTCATTTCATTTACTTTCTGTACAATAGCGATCTGTGATTTCAATTACTGTCTAAATGGCGGCATATGTTCGGATTGGTGGGGTTCCGAATTCTGTGACTGCGAGGAAGAATTTAATGGTGACGTCTGCCAATACGAACCATGCGCAGAAGGTCCGTGTCTGAATAATGGCGACTGTCACGCTGATCATGACTCCTCAACTGGTTCGTACACATGCATATGTTATGGTGACTACTATGGGGCGCGATGTGAAAAGGGTAAGTCTACGG
>NW_022714175.1:391230-391498 GCF_011630105.1 Anneissia japonica
CGGGGGGGGGGGGTTAAACACTTAAAATCTAATAGAATAATAAATAATAATAATAATAAAGGTAATAATATATATAAACAAATAGATAAATAATAACAATGCTCGAATATACTTGATAGTGAGAGGTTGCCGATTCGAATCCCACCAGACATTTTTTTTCACACAACTGAATAAAAGAACATTTCGTAAATATACACACACACACACACACCCACACACACACACCCACACACACACACCCACACACACACACCCACACACACACACC
>NW_022714175.1:393623-405842 GCF_011630105.1 Anneissia japonica
TATATATATAAAACAACATTATGCAGATTTTGGTTAATAGTGAGAATAAAATGGATAAAAAATTGTATCATCATTCGTATTTAAGCTTTGGACCACCATGACGACACAGACTTAACCGTCGGAATCATCGTTGCAATTATCATCGGAGGAATTGTTGCCGTTGTTCTTCTTGCAGTTTGCATCGGTTGTATCTGCTACCACAGTGGCCACCGACCTCCTCGGACCACCACAACGGTTGTAGTACCTGCAGCATATGCGCTGCAGCCGCAATACCCACCAACCAGCTAAATATACCATGGTGTAGACTTGCCACAAGTCTCTAATTTATAAATTTTTCGTAATATGGAACGCCATTGGTGCCAAAATTCATTTATTTTTAAGCATTTACACTGATTAAGACATAGTCTACCCATGGTGCTGCTGCTGCTACCACCAACAACTGTATGCACCACCATCATTTTGAGTTTCAGCCACAACCGGTGAATTCTGTTTGTGGAAGCGGTTTGGCGCACGGAACGGTTTGGTTTCCCAACCTCGAGGTCATGGTTTTAATCCCTCGCTGTGCATTTTGCTTGTGTCTTTGAGCAAGGCACTTTATCTAAGTTGCTTCTCTACACCCAGGGGTATACATGGGTACCTGGTGGGGTTGCTTGCTCCTACGCCAAGATGGCAGCAACACTTAAGCATGTGGACCCAATGACCAGGGAACAACTTACAGCGCTTAGTAAAGAAAGTCGCTATGTAAAATTACGAGATTAGATTAGACTCACTTATTGGCATTTTATGCTTTGTTCACATTTGAGTATCTGAATGGAGCGTACCAGTACTCACCTTATTTCAAGATCTGGAAGAAGATTAGTCCTTCCATAAACTCCCTATCCCTATAAATGACGACCAATTGCCACAGATAAAAGTAGATTCAACAGAAATCCCAAAAAATGATGTTTGGATAGGAAGTATTGAATATTTTTAAATGATGTAGGGCCTAGCTACATATTTTTTTTGTTCCATGCGACATATAGACATGTATAATAAATGCCCATAATTTTGTATTCTTCTTTTCTAGAAATGATAATGTGAGAGTTCGTCAATTTATCTAATCACTCAATCAATGTCAGACAAATCACACAACTAACCATCAATCCAATCAATCAAACAACCAACTAATCATTCAATCAATCAATCAATGGATCATATTTAATGAGACTCGTTCACACTGCCACCGAAAATCAACAGAAGGCGCCCCGCGGCGTCGCGCCGTCTATCGCTCTCACATCATTGGTGCAGAGTTGAATTTGTCTTACGACCGTCGAACGACGCAGTGTGAGTGACCGGTTCAGTGGCGTATCTAGTGGGGGCGAGGGGTGGGGCACGCCCCTCCAAACTTACTCGCGTTCCTCTCGACTCCCCCAAAAAATCACGGTCAAGTAGTTAAAAAGCACCTAAAATCACCTTATTTTGTGAGTTAGCGCCCATCAACTGATCATCGAACCCTCCATCCCACTTCATTTTCGCGCCCCCATCAGCACCCCCATTTCAAGGCTTCCAGGTACACCACTGGGTCGGCTTAAACTACGGTAGTTATAACTCTATGATTGTAGAGTGAGTGTAGAGTTGAGATATCACGGTCGGTGTAATATTTTTATCTATTGATTTTGTTCATTTTGTTGGGTTTTTAATGGTCTTTTTAAAACAGGATAATTTCATCTTCTTTTCACCTTTGATTATCTAAATAATAATTGTTAGTTGTCAATAATATAGGAGGCCTATTTAAGTTCTCATAGCAATATAGTATTGGATTCTACAATGACGTAATTTTATAAAGCAATCCAATCAAAGTAGGCCTACTAAAGCGAATGGGTTAGTGTAGTTTAACAGAAGCATCACCAGTCATGAAGACATGGATCTTCTTGCTCATTAGTATTCTGATTCGCTGATTTAGCTCAGGCGCCCGCCTGTACAAATTTGGAAGCAATATATCGTAACACCATTCTTTCATGCCCCATAAGCATAAAGAACATGTTATGTTGGTTTTCCTTTTATCTCTCATTCAAAATATCGTAACTTTAACACTAACTGTACAAAATATTGGACGAGGAGTTACTACAAAAGCAAGACAAGGCAGAATTCTTATGCAAATTGGGTTAGTACAATACATAGCGGAATGTAGCAGGGTATGCAGTAGGTAAGTGGAACACACCAATAATCTGAGTCACTACTAACCCCAACAGTTAAGCCCCAAAATTAAGTCAAGCTGGTCCTCTGCCAAAACTCCCTTTTAACCGGTGCCACACATGCATTTATCTTAACTGACACACACTACTGTGATTATACTACTAAATAATTCTTTATTTTTAGAAGGCCTATTGTCGTTTTGTTTACAATTGAGACCGTGACTTAAGTTATTTCAAAAATTTTAGTTAAAGACGTAGCAACATTCAATATTATGCCTTTAGAACACAGCCCTGTAATATTAATTACTGGTCATTTGGCTTCACAAACATACGCTGATTATCAGAACACTGATATACTGACAGTCCAAAAGAGTACGTTGCCTATATTAAGATGTTGTAGTCCCGATACACTAAGTACTACCAGTGGCGGCGGCAGCGTGAGGACAGGAGGGCTTAAGCCACCCCTGTCAGACTAAGCCCTTTTCTCCGACTCCACCGGGATTTCGCTCTTGGACACCACCTGAAATTGTCAGACCCTCCTGTCAGACCACTTAGCTCATCACCTACCCTCGTCGGACAAATCCAGGCGCCGCCACTGTGTACTTCAATGTGATTTTATTGTAAAATCTATCTCTAAATAAATCTTTCTATGAAACAATAATTTCAAATTTGATTGTATTAATAATATATTACTATCACCGTCATCATCCAGTGGCGTATCTAGAAGTGCGCGGGACCCCCCCCCCCCCAAAAAATACTGCGCGCACCTCCCCAAAATCACGCTCAAGTAGTTAAAAAATCACTTGCAATCACCTTATTTTGCGAGCTAGTTCACCTAATCATCGAAGCCAACCCCATCTTCACCCTCGAAAGACTTCTGCATACGCCACTGTCATCATCAACATCGTTATCATCGTCGTCATTTATAACATTAAAAAATGTACTTTTTATGCACATCCAAGATAGAAACCTCCTCTTACAGGTTGGAGAAAATACACACGGTATACAAGTACACAAAATATATGGTACAAATTTACATTAAACTGTCTTATTAATCTTAAGCTTAAATGAGGATAAACTATCACAAAAAGATATACATTTAAACTTAAATTATTAAATGTAACTAACTATTATTATCATCATCCTAATCATAATCACCATCATTATATTTGTTATCATCATACTCGTTATAATCATGATTATAATTGTTTAATATCAATATCGCCTATATGTCTGTGTACATCCTGCTCGTGTTTGACGAATTTACCTGTTTAGGCCTACCGGTGGTACTTATTATTAAGTGTTAATGTTTTTCACCCTCGAGATACTGTAACGTATTATCCACATTCTCTGCTCTCTTGAACCAAGTACACAATATCGTTTGAACTCGTAGACTAAACTAATGTAAATTTCCACAATAACATGAGATGGGTCCAGTACATGTACATATATCTGCTTAAATCCCTGACACTGCGTGTCACCAGGGAACAGTTAACTGTTCTCTGGTGTCACCGAATATTGGAAATTCTACATTCATAGATAAATAATGTAAATTTTAATGCTGAATAACGTACTTTTCTAAAGAGAATTATCGCAGTTCTTCTGAGAATATCCGCCTGGCAGCGATAATTTGGTGTTACTGAAACAGTTATGGATAAAGAACCGCAACACACAAAGCATCAATTCCATAAAGATAATTGGAAAATGCAATGTAACATTATTCCAGGCCTACAAAAATTACCATAATTGGATATGTACTAAAACATTAAATTACCGGTAAACATTAAATTACCGGTATTTATTTTTAACAAAATCAATCACCATTACACACACGAATCGGACAATCGTCTTATGTTTTTATTAAATTCAATTGTCCCATTTAAAACAAAAATTAAACATCGCAGAGTTGATCCACGCTAACACGTAAGACCTTATACAATAACATTAGTGTAAATACTTCCGATAAAATCATCATACACTGTCACTTCACATTTAGAATAGTTCGTCTTCTTTTATAATCTCAGAAAAACAATCTTTAAATAAAAACGAGCATAATTAGGCCTCTATAAAACATTAAATAAAAAAGCGAAATAATGAAACATAGATTTAAACAATTACCACAAATCAATTTTCAGTTCTTTTATTTTAGACAATTAAAAAAAAACAAAAAAACAAGACAGTAAAGAACTCAGATAGAACAAACTGTGTACGATTAACGTGAACCCCTTTGAAATAGTTAATTAGGTGTACAGCGGATCTGTCCACCAAAAAATAAATTTGGAATAAGACGATTTGTCATTATTTTGTAGTTTAAGACTAAGAGGGATGGGGGTTATGTGCCAAGCAAGATTAGCTTTATTTACTGTTGTATTGAACTGATTGATAAAATAAAGAAATATGAATGAATGCATGTGATAGCGCGCTTTCATCTGGGAATGCAGGAAAAGAATAGCAGTATTTTAGCATTCAGCTTTATTATGACTGTATTTGTTATAATTTCTATGTTGTCTCTGACAGTAATATATTATAACAGTGAGCCCTCATTCCTGATGATGACATAATTAATGTCGAAATATTGAATCCCAACACGATGGCGTGTATTTCAATACTTGGAGTATGTATTATACTTTCTTATCTGAGATTAATCAGTGGACCTTTCGAGCCCTCATTGTTTTGTATGGTTGGCTAATCGGTGAGACTTTTTTCACACGGCCTCAACCAATGTGAGAACGTCCAAAATTAAATATTCTCATGAACTGAGCCCTCTATACTTCTGTTTTTGTATTTGATGCGATTAAACGTCATTTCTTCGGAAATCCTGTTTTTTCGTTTAAACTGCTTAAGAGGGGCGTGGATCACATTGATCTCTGTTTCACATATGTATATCGGCAGCGGCGAATCCACCGGGAGGGGGCCCGTCAGTCCCACCGAAAAATAAAAAAAGATGGAGAAAAAAATTGAGAAGAGGGAGGAAGGAGGGGAAAAGTAGCGTACCCATGAGTTGAGTGGCGGTAGAACTCGAATATTTTACCCCTCACTAATTTTGAATTTTCTATTGATTGACGACGAACACAACGCTATATCTCCGCCTCCGATTTTTTCCAACGATTTCATAAACCAGGATGTTAAAAAGGCCAAAAGACGCAGATCTAAGACGGGTTTTTTTTTTAGCCATTATTACGGATGTATTATAGTACCCAGCTAGGACAGCTATCCATGCTCAGTGGCGTAACGACTATGCTCTTGTGCGCGGTCCTCAGGCCCACCAATCCTGAGGCCCATGCGGTGCCCCTACCCAGGGTCCTTGCTCTATAGCACCCTGATTCAAAAAGCCTTTGTATCAACTTTGTTGATACATAATAGCATAATGTGCCTCTGACATCGACTGCATCGACTGTAGGGCATATATCATATTAATCCAGTGGGAACGGGGTGCCCAGCCGGCCAGGACACCCACATTATTTTGTCAAAATTATAACAAAAAATGGAGATAAAATATTCAAATTTTAAGTCTGAAATGAGTGCCATTTCCGGGCATCTAACGGCGCCACCATAATCATAATTTACTTTGCGACTCCTAGTATAGAATAGATTAGGCCTAGGTCCTTGATTAGACCTTTCCGACGCCCGTGCTGGGAGGGTGTCTTTATATGGAGGGCGAGCATGCGCCTGTCGTTAAGAAGTCATTTTCGAGGAGGAACGCTGCTTTGAAAAAGCATTATTACCATCAAAGAGGGCCATTTTCGAGCGTATAGAGGGGCATATTCTTAATTTGGTCACCTCAGCCCCAACCATGGTGGGGCTGAGGTGCGTGTGGACTACCTATTTCCACCCCCTCCTACTCCTATTAGAAATTTCTGGAACCGCCCCTGGTATCGAGTATTATGCCTACCCAGTAAGGCCTAGACTGTGAATTGCGTCCAATCGGATTCGAGTTTCCAAGTGGCCCAATTGGTAGAATGCGTCTGTATACGCAAAAGAAGATTCCGGGTTTGAATCCCGGTTGTGTCTATTGGTCACACTCGCAGACCCCTCTTCATGACCGTTTAAAATTTATATAAATGTTTTGTGAATTATTTGTTCTCATTCAACAGCGAACGACCCACATGCAGGGTTGGAATATGTTGGAGTAATGCTCTGCCAGTACAAGGTCAAATGTCGAATTGAGGTCGTAAGAATACATAATGGTTCTGATATGATTTGAACCAGGATTCTGGGATAGTAAGGCAAGTATCTTCATATATTTAACTTGGGTTTTCCCTGGTTTTGTTATATAGAAGAATATCGATTAAAATTGATAATGATAATATGTTTTACTGCGAACTCATGTAATCCATGCCATCAAGGTCAAATAGAGACGCAACTTTCGTTTTCTCTGTCAGGTATTATACAGCTATACATCAGCCTACTATATTGTATGGTAGCCTTAGGTCAGATATTCAGCGATTGCCTATCCGAACTCAAGTAAGCCTACGCATGCATTAGTCAGAAGTAGAGATACAGATCATTTTTCAATACAATTATATCAGGCTGACTTGTCTAAGTATAGAAGTACAAAGTATGCAAAAGGAAATTGTTATTTTGGTTAAGAGGCTGAACCTGTATCATTGCTAAGAAAGATGTGTAAATATAAGGGATAGGCTAAATAGGTTATTACTTAGGTGAGCGTGTTTATATTAATTACGCCTATTATATTGAGATCAGTGTGGACAACCAATTTAACAAACTGGTGTTCCGGGTTCAGAGAAAAAACAATTAATTTTTTTTTGAGGCAGATTGTAAATAGAACTCTATAGCCATTATACAATAGTGCTGTTATTGCTGTTGTTAGTTCATTGATGTCTTCCTCACCGCTTTTCTCTTGTCTTCTTTTTCTTTTATATTTGTATTTTTCATTCATAATTTCAAGTAACTATATCGCATTTTGTTTTTTATTGAATGGAGCAGTTCTATCACATAAGCCAGCTTTTATAAAAGTATACAATCATTAACATAGTAATTTTACTTTAAGCCTAATTGTATTTTGGTGAATTTTGGGAAAAATAAAGTTACCTACCTTAAAATGGAATAACCAGCGCAGTTGTAATTTCAAACGGAAAGAATAAATAAGGCTCTGGATTTAGCTTATAAGCGCTGCCTGAAAGCTTACAGAACTTATCCAGTTGTAATTTATACATTTATAGTTCTACTAAACTCAACAATGCAAGCGTTTACATTTTACGTAGGCCTATGCCTCACCCTAGGTAAGTATACGGAACTTTAATTTACTAATTTTTCAATTAGTAATGTTTGTGTGTGTATTTCCCCTGTTTAATTAATAGCAAGGGCTATGCATTTGAAGAAGGTGATGCCCTAATTTTTTTTTTTTTTTTTTTTTTTTTTGTGTGCAAATGTTCAAGATGAGGGCGTGTCACAATGATTTTTGCCAAATCTTAGACAGAAAGAATTGCGACATTGATTAAATTTATAAGCCATTCTGTGTCCAGAAGATGCACGTTCCTATGTATAATATCGTACAATAAATAGCGGCCTATATAGTTTAATTTAATTAACTTAGTTGTTGTTTGTTTAATTACTTCACTACTATGCTAGGGTGCAATTCCTTCTGATTTCTGCTGTTCCATTTCAGTCGAGAACTAGTGCTGTACATCAAAATGATTAAAAAGAATTGTCTCCAAATTGAATTTGAATTTACCACTATAATGATGATAATACTAATACTAATAACGATAAGGTAACAATAATGATAAAAACTAAGCACGTTTGTTGCTTAATGAAGACAAAGGAAATAAGAGAATAACTTTTTCATGAGTTTGTTAACTAAGGCTACAGATGAAAATTATTGCGCGGTGTCTAAGTTGAATTCACAAGAGACAATATTAAATAGCATTTCAATACCCACAATTTTTGCTATCGAGAGGGCTAAAGATTAACTTAATTAATAATTGTTAATGAAATGAGTTAGTTTTGCTCCTATATAAAAAATATGTACAGTATTATCAGTTATCAAAATGATTAAAACGAAATAACAAATAGAATTTCCAATTGCAAACAAAAACCAATTTCGTTTTTTTTTTCCCTTATCATCTGTGTCCTCATTTTATTCTGCCACTCTAATTTATATATGAAATCATCTTCCAGATAAAATTGATCTGTTGAGATTCTCAGTCTATATTAACCCCACCACTCCACCCCACCCCCCCTCTTTCACTCCATCGACTCTGGTGATTCGGCTAGAACACGTTTCTTTTTTTCTCAATGTGTTTTGATTTTTTTTTTTTTTTTGTGTGGGATTATTGGTCGCTTAAGATCTATTTTTAGGTCAAATAAATATGCGTCACGGGGATCAAATATGTACCGGTAATCAAATTTAGCAGATTACCCACAACACTGGCAGACGGCTCAAATTTGTTTTTATTACAGGCCTAATTTACGATCGCCACCACTAAGAGCATGATTGACACTAACTACGTATACAGATCTTCCTCTCACCAAAGACCCCCCCCCCCCCAACAATGAATGGCAATCTCCAATAAAAGACCACCTTCCTACAGCACTGATAAACAACTGTCTTAATCTGCCAGTAAATTTATTATATACTGAATATTATAAAGATAAGAAATAAACCCTTAAAATTGAAATTAAAACATTAAAGCATTGAATTGCTCATTTAAAATAATCAAATAAGATTTGCTTATTAACAAATTAATTATAGATAAAGAAATGTGCATTTTCAGAGTAAGAAGTCTTAAAATGCACGAACTAAACCTTGTCTTGATTTTATGCCGTAGTCATTTATACAACCGTAACAAGCGGAAGCCGCCTGAGGGTAATATGGGAAAATTCAAATTACTTATTATTTTCGAACTATAAAATACATAGGGGCCTAGCCAGTATTAATTTTAAAATTTTAGACTTTTTTTTTTAAACTTGGAAAGATTTATTGAACTTATTTGTTTAATTTACATTGTGTAATTTGTTTTCTCTTTTACTTTATATGTCTGTTTAAACATTATTTTTGCTGATATTTTGCCAGATACCAGTATGAAATAAATAATGGTCATTCGTGATTAACTAATCAACATTTTATATTCAATGGCCTGGTATTATCTCTTCATTACATATTATTTATACTATACAAGTTTTACCGTGTGTTATTATCCATTGTGCGAAACACGAAATTGGGCTATTGCAAAATAATAAAGCATTGCGAATCCCCCGTTACTATGTTCACACCATTCACACGCACACAGGGCCAAATTACGGAATATTTAAACATCCTGACTACTGTTGAACCGTTTACACGTTCAAACGCTGCGATCGATCGTGAACGAACATTCCCTAGCTTGCGTTTACACAGCATGCTTCAAAAGCACGAGACGACGCTGACGAAAGCCGCGGAAGTCATCCACTCTAAGCCTACAAAGTTTCTTTTTATTTAATATAGCTTTGTGAATGCCATTTCCCATTAATTATGTTTGTTTATATATATATATATATATATATATATATATATATGAGCCACTTTTAGGATAAACCAACACTCCCTGTTATCCCACTATTGTAGTCATTCATACGAAGTACATGTAGGCCTCTCACCAATAAAATAACGATGACAAATTTGCGGTGCTCACGTGACCCTAATAAAAGTAAAACCAAGAACACTAGAAACGGAAATAATCAATTTGCATTTTTTTATTAGAAGGTGTTAATAGGCCTATTAACATGCTTATAAATCGATAAAATTTCAATTTCGATTTTCAGTTTTATTCCAAAAAAAACCTCCAAAAGGAGAACATCAAAAATACAAAGAAAATACATAAGAAAAACAAACAAATATCGAATAAAAAACCACCCATCTACCAGATCAACCCAGAACAATTATTCATGAAATGGAATCCCACGCAGTACCAGTAAAATTTCAAAATAATGTAAAATAATACTGATACTGTCTGAGATTCTTTTAATATATTTTTTTTTACAAAAGAGTGAGTATTGCTTAACTTTTGCGAATGAAAACAAATTATAACTACAAGTTGACATGACTGTCAATTAAAGTACTCTTGTAGGTGGTATCACCATTGGCTTCGCAGTTAACTAAATGTGAGTAAAATCTTCTGGAAATTTTTACAAATTTGGAAAACAAGATCAAGTTCCAGCTCTCTTAACGTCATAAATATTGGGAATTTCAAGAGCAATTAATAAGTTGGTGGTTCTATGGTATTTAGGAAAACCGAGAGATGCTTTAATAAGTTGACTTTGAGCAGGGGAAAAATAATGTTTGCCAAAAATAACGCAATCGGATTTGGTTGAATTAAATCTCAGGCCATTCTTGGTGATGTACTCGTTGGCAAAATTAATTAACTTCTTTAGCCTTAGTATTGCTTATTATTAGCACATCATCAGCATAGCAGAAAACATTCAAAGATGTTTTACCAACTTTTACACCACATTCAAGATTCACATTATTTAAACCAGTGATCATATCTTTGTAAACTTTGAGACTTGAACGAATGCACGTTTTACATGCTGCCGTACTTTTTGGCTGTATACCATTTAAAGATCCTTGTGAAAACACGTCATAATTATAATAAATGTGGTTTCCATTAAATCGCTGTACGCTATCGACGATTGGCGATGCTGATTGGTCGGTCGAATTGGGGATTATTTCCGGTTGAGTCGGGGCAGTTTGATTGCAGCACAGACCCTATATACAGAGGGTCTGTGATTGCAGTAAAAACGCCGTAGCTACTATGCAGCACTTTAAACCAGAATTGTCATCAGGAACACACGCATTACAGCAAATCACAGATATAGATAGGTCTAGGTCTGAAAAATTTTCAAAATAGCGGTTTTCAATAGAATAGACATTAAAAATGTGAATAGACATTACAAATTGTAATGTCTAGGCCTATTCTATTCAACAAGTAAATGGCTTTACTTGTTGTAACCCCCTTTTAAACACTCCTTGTGTATATTTACACTATGCTTTAGTCTTTTTGCACCCAAATAATAAGTTAGTCAAATACATAGTTGTAAAATGTATAGCCACACGCATCATTGCGTTCACTAAATAAGTAAGATCGTGTTTTCTATGCCACTATATTCTTATTAAATTTATCTGTTTACAACAATTTAATATCAATGCTTTGTACACTTGAACGTTCTGCATGCTGCCGTACTTTTGGTTGTATCACATTTAGACATCCCTGTGATATATAATAGTCAACTTTGTTACATCGCATCAACTATTAAAGTCTCTATCTAATTCGTCTGTGCTTGATTATAAGTAATGATCTTCCCGTTTTGTGAATGGCTGGCATGCGACGCGTATCGCCATAGTAGGCATCACGTTTGCTGACCAAGTGTGATGTGCGTAAAGTTTCCGGCACTTCTTCAGCCAGGCGGCTTTAATTGAAAGTTGCCCTTATACTTATCTAATTAGGGGCATTACACCATTGACCTTAAAGTACAAGTATTATATAAAACCGAAAACTTTAAAAATAACCAGATAATCACAGACAGGTTTTATAAGATACATTATTTAATCACAAGTCATGGTGAAACCGTTTCATTAATGACAAAGCAAAAAAAATATATTAACATTAATTTATTATCTGACATTGCAATGAATAATTTTCCGCCTATCATGTTAGAACATGCGCTGAAATACTGTAGCAATCGTCTGATGGGGATTAGTTTTTGTTTAAAAATATTTATAAAACTGAGACATGCCATTGGCTGTTATATAGCGCGTAACCAAATTCATGGTCGTGCGCGCGACGAGGGGAACCTATCATGATATAACAGTGTTACTAAGGGTTACAGGCGCATGCCTAATGACTGCTTATTTTTTATTATGTCATTATATAGATCTGTTGTAATTAATTATCGTCTTAAGCTTGAATCTGAATTAAGAGAATGTTTTTAAATCATGTTTAAATATCCTCTAATGAAATAAAATCTGTATTGGTAATACAGTATCAATAAATGCTGAAGAATATTGAAGCATCAATATATATATATATATATATATATAGCTTGA
>NW_022714175.1:405890-408695 GCF_011630105.1 Anneissia japonica
TTTTTGAGTAAGCATACACAATCTCCCTCCTCTTTTGTAGCACTAGTCTTAGGCTTATTATTTCTCAAGTTGAGCTTTACGTGAGAAGGTGTTTGTAAAATGTTATTTAGTAGTTATAAATAATAATAATAATAACTTTTTTAACAAAATTCAATAGCTCTACTTGGAAATTTGACGATTATGATTGTTTGGAAATGTAAACGATATATTTAGTCTGTGCCTGCATTCTCGGCTGTGAACGGCGCGGAAAATTGCAAATGGAAAGTACAGTAACTAATTCACGGAAGCAGAAGGAGTGAAGATACGCAACAAAAACTGAGTCATTATTTTATGGAATGATCCATTTGGATAGATGAGGATATATAAATGTTGTGTTTTTTATACCATATATATATACAGTATATAAACATCAATATTTTACTTTCTCTTTGTCTGACCCAGGACGTGATTTTTAGCTTTACAATTTATTTCTGATTGGCTCTGTCATCTAGTGTTACACTTTGAATTGGAACCGGAGGTGACAAAAACAATATATGTTATTATGTTAAAATGTTATTATTTAGGATCCTGATATTGTATTCAAATGAGATAGAATGATTCCACAGAACTGGCTCACTTCCATCATTTTATTACGTACAGTATTTCCATTCTGTAACTGTAATTCTTTGTCTCAGAATTCCAAACTTGCTATACTAATGTAAATGCATTTAACAACGACCGTTCGTCTCATCGTACGGCAACGTATCTTGATGTTATATAGTCCTCCGGGTTCCCATATAAACAAAATATTTAATAGGCATGCATTCCAATTTCCTTTATACTGTTATTCGTCTTCAATTAATAAGATGAAGAGCATAACAATAACTATCCTATAGTAGACCTACAAAAGTAATTTATATATTACCGGTACCTTATCTGATTATGTAATATGTGTTCGGTATTATTATTATTATTACTATTATTACTATTATTATTATAATTATTAATATGATATTAATAAAAAAAATCATAATTATTATTATCATCATTATTATTATCATTATTATTATTTATTTATTATTTATTAGTTATTAGTTATTTATTTATTATTAGTAACAATAATGAATAATATATGAACAATAATATGAATTATAATGCAATACAAGCAAAAATAATAACGAGAAAACTAAAACATTATTTTTACAGGAATTGCGATCTTAGACTCGACCATTACAGTTGTAGTGGCGCAAGGAACACACCATGGTTCCTCAGTTATTCCACTTGATCAACGGGATTGCTCAGGCCCAAATCCTGTAAGTACGACTTATTCCGTATACAAAAATGCATAACATACAATACTAAATAAGAAACGGCATGACACGAGATAAATTTAATGCAAGTCACAAAAAATAATACTATCAACAAATTTTAGTGTGTATATCAACTCATTCTTGTGCTTCGTTTTAATTAACTTTGCCCATCTTTACTATATTTTATCTGTAGGCCTATATATTTTTACATTTATGTATTGATATTGTAATTACATTCATTATTTTTGTACGTGCCAACACAAACGTATTTGAACTTTATTTTCTACTATTTTCGTTGTCAGCGGTTGACACCTACAACAATACAAACATCACTACGTTTGGCTGATTTACGGAAACAAATGGAGGTGAACAGGGTGCGAGCCTACATCATACCGTCAGGAGACGCACACATGGTAAGCTGACGTTGAAGCAAAGTTCCTTCAACTTTCTTGGGTGTTTTTACTGGCCAACCTTTTTCCTATCATAACATAGTCGTTTAGAATCATTCAGGTGAAACACGTTGATTGGTTAAAATTATTTACGAGTTTACCGTACGTACATTGGGGGGATTTCGCAACCTTAGGAAAGCGAATACGAACACGTCATCTTCATTATCGTTATTCGTGGCTAAAACATTATTTAACGAAATATATACGAGCTGAATATGAGCATTGATTCATTTTATAAGTCATGGATAGCAAACGTTGTATAACAGGTATGATTATGTATTGGATGGATTTACTAAGAAAATGAAGTAAATGTATTTGTTATCGTTTCCGTAAGCTTGCGAAACATCCGTAATGACGTGTATGTAGATTTGAATATAGGCGTAAGAAACTAAATCAATCACATGATTAAAAGCAGAATGTATTTTTATAAGCATAACTCAGATGAAGGAGAATAATTAATTATGAAGAGAACCTATAAGCAAGTCATTTTGAATGAAGGCACGTTTCATCAAATGGTGATCAATTAATACTAAAAAAAAAAATCTGTCTAATAATGGAACAATAATCGGTAATGTATCACGGACTACTCGGGACTGTCTAACAGCTAATCTGGGGTTGTTTAGTCATCTTTTGAAGAAAACAATTGTATTTAAGCACATACACTTCCCACACAAAAATTGAGGAGATAATTAGTGCGAAATTAAAGTGCCCGAGGAGATCATTATGTATATTCTAGTGCCAAATTAAAGTGCCTAAGAAGTTTGATTTCATGTCAATTATGTCCGTTAGTTATCAGGGGAATTAAAGTAAAATGTGACATATGTCACGAACAAAACTCATGAAACTAAACCGATAAACATTAAATCGCACTATATTATATTTATTACAGAGTGAGTACACAGCAGAGCACGATAAGAGACGAGAATTCATCACCGGGTTCTCAGGCTCGGCTGGTAAGTTCTTATTCCTAAACACTCATTCCTCTCAATGAATCATTTACGAAATTACATAGGCCTACATTCGTTTGTAGGCACATACCTGATATATTATATAGTATAATAATGATA
>NW_022714175.1:408787-424475 GCF_011630105.1 Anneissia japonica
TTGATCTCTAAATCTCGATTGAGATATCAATTGATAAGCAAAGGTAAAACTTTAACCTAAGTTTACAATACAGTCACTCTATCTTGTTGTTTGTCAAGACATTCCTTTGCCAATGTCTGCTAATACTAATTATTTTTTAGGACTTGCCGTGGTATCGATTTACAATGCGGCGATATGGGTGGATGGACGATATTATCTGCAAGTCGAGCAGCAAGTTGACTGTAACTGGCAAGTCATCAGAGCAGGTTTGTTGTTGAGCTTGTACCATGAAATAAATTTGAGAAATGACTCACTATAATAATAAGAGGAGTTGAATAACTCAGTGGCTACTGATCCCAAGGTGCTGGGTTCAATTCCTGTCACAGCAGGAATTTTTCTCGACCAAAAACGACTCCACTCTCTAAGCCTCATAAAGAGGCTTAGTTTATAAACATCATTCTCATCCTGTGAGTGGCGAGTGTACTTGCTGTTGGATGTGATGGAAATATTTCAAAAAATATGCCATGTAGGTACTCTTTGAGTGAAGTGGTATTGCTTAGTGGTTAAGCTTCTAATCCCAGGGTTCTGGGTTCAATTCTTTTGACAGCCCGGCATTTTGTCAACTAAAGCATCAGCATCATCATGGCGATTTGCTTGATATTGGATGTGGAAAAATTAATATAGGCCTATAAAATAATACAAAGCCTGTAAAATAATGTAAGCGTATATATACAGCGATATTAATTTATCGAGATTTCCAAAGTTACCAATAGTAGCACTGTATTAGTAATGATACAGGACTATATAACTTTCTTGTAAAACTATTTGAATTGCAGTACACTTAATTAAATTTACAGTTCAATTCAAATTTCTCTGTAGGGCCTATTTATTATTGTGAGGTCAAGTAACTATAGGTAAAGAGGTAAAAGCAATACAACACATTGTTTTCGACTATTTAAGGTGTAACGTCACAATTACAGATACATAACAATATGAATAATGAGATAACGTACAACGTGTAATGTAAACAACTTTTGCAGATGATATCGGGACACTTACGCCGTTTCAGTGGATTGAAAATGAACTTCTCTATGGATATCCTGTTGGATTCGATCCCAAGACAATGCCTATTCGTAAGTATGGATACGTACACGTGTTTGTGCGCATGCGTAAACTAGGCCTTTTAGTTTAAAGCCATTTATGCACATTATAATTAGAAGCATCGTGCAAACAAATGGATAATAACAACACTGCTCGACTAGGAACAAGATGTCATAATCGTATCAAGCATAGCCCTTCAACATATGAAGTTGCATATTTGTATGTAGGCCTATATTAATTAAATATTTGTGTATATTTTTATTTATTTATATTATATTTATGTAGGCCTATATATAATTATAATGTCTAGTAGTGTCATGTATATAACATCCTAATTAATTTAGCTAAAACATTGTAAATAATAGTTCAACGCGTACTACTCTAACAAAAAGAATTCAAAGAAATGGAAGAGCACTAAAAGAAAACATTTACAATTCGTTAAAAATATGCATAATCATTTATTTTAAAAGAAATATTAAAAGACGCTGAAGAGTTCTTCAGTACATCACCAAAGCGCTTACGAATGCAGAGATTGCAAAACAACCTCGTTGATATCATTTGGCGAAATCAGCCTCCGTTGCCTGACAACAGGCTGATGGTATTGGAACAGAAATACGCTGGTGAGTACTTCCCCATTGTAATTCACTCAGATTAAGATTGACGGAGTTTTAGATATTTTATATACAGCTCCCCTTTCAACTTGTATTTTTTAGGCTACTCGCATATAGATAGTCTGATGAAAAGTAGTCATTTGTCTTTCGAGTATTGATATAATTCATGGATTAATTAGTCACATAGTAACGATGTTTTTTGCGCCAAAAACAGGTAAAAGCTGGCAAGAAAAAATTAAAGACGTTCGAAAGGTGATGCAAGAGAAAGACGCTAACACTCTGCTTATATCAGTACTGGATGAAATAGCATGTGAGTTCCTACGTATAATATTCTATGCTCTGTCCACACTCTATGATAGTTTATGTGACAAATTAAACCCAAATATGGGCATATCACAATTACTTGTCACATAGAATTTGATAGTGTGGACAAAATTTATAACGCCAATAAAATACATTAATTAAATTCAATACATTCTATACAATTTATATACATATTTCAAGCATTCGCAAACAAACAGGAAAAACATTTGAGATAAGTAAAACTAATCAATGGCCATATTCGACTGGTGCGTTTCATTGACAACGATTTTTCGTTGAGTATTATTTTCATTCGGCTAGTTCGTAAAATAGACTTCGTTGACAACTGAAATAAACACGTAAACCAGAGTGCAATAATTTAATTATTTTGCTATCCACGTGACCAAAACAAACACGGCCGATTACGTGAATATAATTTAGATTGAATTTTATAAAATAATAATTATCCACATTCCACATAGTCCAACAATAATTGTAGGTTAAAAGAATTCAAAACTGCATGAAAATATTTACCCCGGTATTACGAAATACCCATAACACTGCCACAATCCGAAGCAACCTTCATTACGCTAGCGTGTATCGTGGTAATTACGCAGCCATTTTGTTTTGTCGGGTATTTACCAGTTTTCTATTCATCTGGTCGTCTTTGTTTTTAAGCAATATTTTACCACTGCGTGATTTAACGAAGAACGACCAGTCGAATCGCGCAACAGATGATGGGATAAGTTAGAACGTATTCATGAGACAGTTCAATATTACGTCATTGAATATGAACCAGTAAGAATATGTTAGTGAGAATGTTAATAGAAAAGTATTGTTAATTTGCTTTTATCTGTTTTAGGGTTATTCAATCTCCGAGGGACTGACGTTACGTACAGTCCAGTTTTCTTCTCGTATGCCATACTCACTAGCAGCTCTATACGGTATAGTAATTTTAAAGCTTGTTTGTTTTTATTTTTTTAAATAATATATTATTTTCTTCTTTAAGGAATTGGCAATCATTTCCAAAATGTAAATAGACTGGCATGAAGATTTTAAAATTAAAAATTCAATAATTTTCATAGAACATTTTTCTTAAAATTCAATCATTTTCAAACGTGCATCACCATCTAGAATTGTATATAGGGCCTATGATTATATATACATATACACATACAACAAACCTACAAATACATATATATTTCTTATCATATACACACTTAGGCCTATATACATCTTTTTTAATTTCATGGGAATTATACCCAGATTTTAGTTTTCATACAAGGTCAATCCATGTTTCTTATATTGTTCGTTTTAGTTAGGTCTATATAATATCGTCGCTGTTCCCATGAACTGGCGAATCGCGATAATTATCGCGATTATTATCGAAGAATGATGTTAGTACAGACTAGATTACTTTAAGAGTGTAGCGATTGTATGGAAACTTAATGAAGATTCTGCTAAATTCAGTATCATGCTTCTCCAAAAGTGCTAAACAACTTCACACCAAATGCCCACATATTGTTTCCAGGTCTTGGTCATGTCGGTGTGTCGTGGTGGGTCTATCGAGCCTCTTTGGATTTGTGAAAATAATGAAGAAGTAACGAACACATAATTGTACAATGCTTATAGGCCTACAGTAGGACCATTTTCTTAATAGGCCTAGCTTGCATTGTTGTTATTGCATTTTGAAGACTTTCGTTTTCAAACTAATATTTTTATATCATTATATTCATCTTAGACTTTACCTGAGTGCTTTCAACAAAACCAAAGACGATAGAGTTTTCCAACAGCATCTTAATGTATGTTTGTCGCCATATGAAGCCGGTAAGCGTATATAACAGAATTTCTCCGCTAAGTCATGTCTCTTGTGGGACATGCGCGTGTTCCAGGGCCGGTTCTGATTGGTCAGTTGTTAAGTTCGGTTGACACTTCGGAAAAATCCAGTTTAACATGCTAATTACAAAATTGTATCTATAGGCATACAAGATGTAGCTTCAAGGTTTACTGATACAATACAAAATCAAAAAGTATTTGTTTGAAAAGCTACTGTATCCAAAACGTTTAAAAAACATTTGAAATTTAATGTCTTTGTCACTTTTATTATTACTAATAATAAAAATAATAATTATAATTAAAATAATACGTTCCCATTCTCTCCCAACAGCACCTTGTGTCGAAGTGAAGACATATGCGGACTTTTATGAAGATGTAATGTTAGTCGGAACGTTGGTTCGTGGGAAAATATGGATAGGTTCTAGTGCAAATGTATTTATACATGACGTCATTACACAAGTGGGTATTGTTTATTATCTTAGATCACCATTATCATCATTATGATCAGGCAATGACTTGTTGTTTATATTTATCTTGTTAAGCTGTTTTCTCATGAGCGTACCTCTATCTATTTTTAGAGGTAATAACTATTAATCTTGTGGATATTTTTCAATTATATTTTTCAGGAAAAGAAGTTAACTGAGCTATCGCCAATCGTATTGATGAAAGCCGTCAAGAACCCAATTGAACAAAGAGGAATGAAAAATGCTCATGTACGTTTAAACAAATATCATTAGCTGTTAAATCTGAAAATAGCTTAAATTTTATTTAAATTATAAAGTGCTCATTTAAAAGCATCATATAATTTTCCAAATTTAAATCGGACACATATTTAAAACAATTCACATTTAATAAAAACGACATGTTTCAATGGCTCAACCATCATTATCAAGTGAAATCACAAATACTGAACACTAAGCTTATATAGAGCAAAGGGATACAGCCTTATTACTACCGAAATTCCTAAATCAATTATCAACCAATTTAGTCTGCAAACAATTTGTTAATTGATGAATTATTTTCTTTATTCAAATATTTCATTGAAATATAATAACTTTTCATAAATATACATCGTAAACAATTTACACATTGTACTTTATTATTTATTAACTTTATTATTTATTAACTTAAATTATTTATGTTGCTTAAAATGTTAAAATTGAAGGATGGTTCCTGGTTCAACTTTGTCGATTGCGTGCAGACGAATCGGGGTGCCTTCCCGATTGCGTGAGGGCAGCTAGCAATGCACCCTGATTCGTCTGCAACGCAATCGGCAAAGTTGAACCAGGTTCAACCTTCCCGACAGCTGTCGGCGTCCGTCGCTGATAGGGTGAGCGGTTCTAAAACCGAGCTGCTGAGAGTGTTCCCGATTCCGTCGGGGACAGCTATCTATGCAGTGCAAGGATTGCAGTGAAAACGCTGCAGCAACTGTGTAGCGTTTTTATGGAAATAAGGCTTACGCCTGGTTTACTTAAAATTGCTTCAGTCGCTACATAACAGTGATTTTAGTGCAATCGTGGTACTGCCTAGCAGTCCCTAACGCATTTGGGAAGGCTCCTCGATGCGACTGACCAATCAGCATCACCGAAAGCTCTCGGATAGCATGTAGCAATTTTAAGGAAACAGGCAATTTTTTCCTTTAGAATCAGATGTTTTGATAGAAGGATGATATATGTTCATATATAGAATACATATTTCAATAATTTGTATTGTTAACGTTTACATTGTGTGATGTATACAAATGATGGATTTACCATTTCAGATAAAAGATGCCGTGGCGTTGATTGAGTTTGCAACCTGGTTAGAGAGAGAGGTATATCACTTTATGTAGCTCATGCAACGTTTCAATGTAATATAAAACAATTATATAAGCAACAACAACAAAAAAACTAAAGGTTGTATACGTCAAATCAGCGATGACGTCTGTATGATGCTCGCCATTGAATCCCAAGATTCTCTGTAGGCCTACAAGCTCTTGCCACGATTCGTTGATTTTCATCATAATTATGCAAATATTTAATAAACTTCTATTTTTTTATATTTAAAACAAGGTTCCGCGGGCCAAAGGAAACATTAGGAGGCTAAGTGAGATTTCAGCGGCAACTAAACTTGAAACTTATCGACGGTAATGTATTTAGATTTGGGTTGTCAATATGGTTTGCGTACTCAGCTACGACCTCTGTGTGCAGTAGGCATAATACAGCATAATTTTTGCGGTAATATCGCTTAGGCCCTATGCGCATGCGAATACCGTACATCAAGCTGATCGTATGCAAATCTATTCAACCGACATGCGTGTTTAATGGTAGTTTACATCGAAAACACCAGTAGAGTAGCGGATTCACGGGGGTGGGGGCAGCCGGCCTTGGTCCCCTCCCCTTAAATTTTTCAAAATTAAAAAAAAAAGAAAAGAAAATTAAAATTTGCGTCTGAGAGTGCCATTTCCGGTCATCTAGAGGTGCCGTAATCATAAATTGTCTTACTTCAGCCCCAATCATGGTGGGGCTGAGGTGATATAGACTCTCAATCTGTGAAAGTCCTTCCCACGTCCCCCTCTATATTTCAAATTTCTGGATCCGCCACTGACCTGGTTTAGTTTATACTGTCTCTTTTGACAGATTGGGTCTCCTGGCGTACTAGGAAAATGTACAAAACGAGTGCAATCGGCTTTAAATGAAGTACTCAAGGAAATTTATTTTGCACTCGAACCTCCTCACGTATCCACTGGTACTTCTGGGTGGAGAGAAGCAATGCAGATAGCGCCTTGCTCAAGGACACAAGCGAAATGCACAGCGAGTGATTGAAACCTCCACCTCGAGGTTGGAAACCAAACTATTCCCGCTGCGACAAACCACATTATTAATTACGATGACGATGACCGCTTCTACAATATTAAGCGATGAAGATGACGTGATGACAATGATCATGATAACGATGATTATGATGGGGAAGATGATGCATCAGATATTAATAACTTTTAAAATTTGTTATTGCTCCATTTCATTCCAAATAGAATGCAAGACGGTATGAAGGGTCTAAGCTTTCCAACGATATCAGGATTTGGCCCAAATGGAGCAGTCATTCATTACTTGTAAGTTTCTATTGAACTTAACTTTAAGTCATTAACGTACACTAACGAATTATTATACTTGTGTTATGTATGAGCTTTTAAGTAGAACTCCAATAAAACATTGTAGTAAATACCGTACTCTTTAGAACAATGTATTATTAATATGAAACTTACGTTTTGTTGCAGTCCGACAGAAGCCACAAATGTTGCTATAACTAACAAGAATATGTATCTACTAGATTCTGGTGGACAATACCTGTAAGTTGCTTTGCCCACACTATCAAATTGTAGGCCTGTTACAAATTTGTGTGATGTGCCTATCCAAACCAATCCAGTCCAGTCTTCGACTTACAAGGCGCATTATACGAAGCCTCAATGTGACAAATACGGGCATAACACGTTTATTCGTCAAATAAAATTTGATAGTATGTCCAAAGTATTTGAAACGTTTTGCTTTTTATGGTAGACTAAACAAATGGTACCGTAGTTTAAACCATCTCTGAATATAGTATGTAAGTTAGCGTACATATTATTTAAACACATTAGTATATTCACTGATCGTTATAGCCAGGCACACGCATTCGGTAGGCCTATAAAACGGTACTAGAACGCTGCTTTCAACCGAACAAAAACGAATTTAGCCTGTTCTAGATAGGCCTAAAATGAATAGGTCCTATTGTATATTATAATATTGTTAATTTCTTCAGTGATGGAACAACAGACGTGACAAGAACCTTCCATTTTGGAACCCCGACAGCTTTCCATAAGGAAGCGTACACAAGAGTTCTGATGGGCTCCATTGATCTGGCCAGACTCACTTTCAGAACTGGAATATTTGGTTAGTGTAAAATATTTAAACTGACTCATGGCAACGCGCATTTTAAGATGGCTTTCTATAGGTCAGCGTCTAAATACGCACTGCATCACGGCCAATTGAATGGATGAGTCTATCAGGATGTTTACGTCCCGTCGATATCAAGCATGGTTTTTGTAATCTTTATATTTTTATTCATAAGATTTTCATCAGTAATTCTATTTATTTATTCATTTCTATTTATTTATTCATTCTTTATTCATCACGTCAAACACACCATCATCCATGACATCAGTCACCAGAGCCCTTAGTCCGCTGTGTCATAGAAACATAATACAGTACCTCCATGGTATTTCTAAAAGGTTTTTAAAAAGGATCCTGCAACTACAACAATCAGAGCGACCAGCTCATTGCATGGCATATCTTTTGGGTGTATAATGTAGTCTACTTCTCTTCCCTGATCCGCGCGCAATTATACAGGGTCGGTTACAAAGAAGCAGGTCAAATTATCACCCTATCGTAAGAAATTGTAATGCCCCGTAAAATGAGTATCATTTCCGAGCCTGTATTTCTGTACCTCCATTAACAACGTGTTTATTAACTTAGCAAACTTGCAAAGAAAACATAATTCTATATGCTAAAAATGTTGAACAACTAAAGCCAATGATTCAATCGACTCATAATTACATCTTCTAATAAGATTACTGATAGACATAATATTAACGGAAATGCTCTACGACTGGCAAAAGTGAGCCACATGAAAAATACAGTATTATATAGATATAGTAAATACAGAGTTATGGAACTACAGATGCGGCAAGGGCTATTTGCTAATAATTCCACAAGGAAGCGCAGTGTACGCAGTGTTTTTATAGGTTAAATTTATCTGGCTGGTTGTTGTTGCCTGCTCCTTTTTTCTTGATCAGCATGCGCGACGAGAAGGACTGATTCCAAAGAATCAGGTCGAATCATTACCTCCTCGAAATTAAATATTATGCCTCGTAAACGGAAGCTTCTTTCCCTGTCTTTCCTAAACTCTAATTCTGTAATTTCATTAGAAACATTCACAGCATTTAAAAGCGTGTTTATTACTTATAGTAATCAAATTATAACACATATGCCCGAAATTTTAAACTAAGCATATAATTAAATGAACTCACGTTTCTTCTAATATTATGATTACTGATTGACATTGTATCACTGGCAAAAGCCACATCAATACTTTACAATGTTATCAACAACTTTTTTAGGTGTACGATAAATCTTGAATAAATACATATATTTTAACATATCACGGTGTTTGCTGGTTTATTATAAACACTATTATATAATCGTAGGTCGCGACATTGACGTGGTTGCTCGAGCCCCGTTGTGGGCCAGCGGACTTGGATATAAACACGGAACCGGACATGGCATTGGGCATTATCTCCATGTGCATGAAGGTAAATACATTTCTTATATTGAAAAAAAATGTATGTATATAAAAATGAAAGATATGCTAGGCCTACGTCTGTTAATCGATGAATCATTTAAAGCCGGGCACTCACTGCGTCGTACATCGCGGCGGTCGTGCGACCGTCGAATCCGATTTCGTTTCCTGTGAGTTGCAGACAAAGCGACGCCGTCCGCTGATTGTCGGTGGCTGACTACGGGTCGTCATTAAAAACGATTCGTTGTGAGCGCATTGTTGCGTTGTGTTTCTCCATTTAATCGCGTCGTCCGATGACCGTCGGACGCCGTCGTGCTCGGTTAACATCGATTTAGATTATGTAAATAATTTATTATATCATGCAATATCTACCCAGATGTTGCAATCCATAATGTATAGTATTCAGCGCATTGTCATTCTCTTTCGATCAAAATGTTTACTACTACGACACACACGTATAAATATCTGATTTGGTTTGAATTCATATTATTGATACTATCTGTTCATAGGTCCAGCACGAATTAAGTACGGCTACAGACCCAATGAAGCAGCCCTTCAACCTGGAATGTTTCTGTCTGATGGTTGGTAACTGGTCATATACACAATTTATTAAACAGATAATAAACATAATAGTCACTACAGTTAACAGGAGGCCGAATAAATATAAACAATACTAATAGTACTATATTTTGATTAAAATGATTAGAGTATTTATAGACCTTGTTCACTATAATTATAACAATATATTATGATGATGTTGATCATGATAATTATTATGATGATGTCAGTAATGAAGATGATGATAATAATGATGATGACGACGATGTCAGTGTCAACGACGACACAAACAATGATGAAAATACAATGGATATATTTCCTCTCCAGAGCCGGGTTACTATGAACCGAATAGTTTTGGAGTTCGACTTGAAACAATCGTCATGGTGGTCGAGAAACCGACAACAGTAGGTTTTCCTTTATAAATTAATTATTCATAACATAGTTTAAACGAGGATTGATGTTACAGCAAAAGCTGACAATTATGAGGCTTTCAACACTTAAGTAGCCTACGTTGTTTTCACACAGAAAACGACAAGCTAATCAAGTAAATACATTTAAGGAGGTCAATGTCAAAAAGATAAAACTAAAATTTATATAAAATGAGGAACATTCGTGAGTAATATGCTGAAGTATTTAATTTTTGTAATCTAATCGGATGAAATCTAAATTTTAATCATTTGCAGCACAAATTTAGCAACTGGACTTTCATGGGTTTTGAGCCAATCACTGTTGTGCCATTTGAACCAAACCTAATCAATTATGACATGTTGTCTTATGATCAGGTAAGAAAAAAAAATTGATTCGGCAAATAAGACTTCTCGTAGTTTTAACTGTGCATGGCTATGTCAAAGGTAAAATATCCAACAATCATACACGTCCTAGATTTGTACGACGACGCGCCGCTGGAACGGAATCACTCATGCGTGACCGTCATACCTGGATCCTACGTTCTCTGCATACGTAGATTTGGCCAAATTGCGTTCCAGAATCTACTCAACGAGGTAACCTTAACGTTCTTGCATGCGCAGATGACTTTTAGTGACATCATTACGTTCTACATTACGTTCTACGTCCTACCGTCGTCGTGCAGTCGAAAGCTCCCTCAATAACGTTCTCGCATGTGCAGATCATACGACGTCATTACCTTCTACGTCCTACCGTATCGAAAGTTTTCTAATATCGTCTGCATCTTTATAAATGAACATTTGTTAATCTATATAGTACATAGCCTATTAGCCGAATAATGCAAACAAATTTAATAACAATAAATGTTGTTATATTTTATGTGTGTTTACTCGCAATTACTGTATACATATTTTTGTTTACCTTTAAAAGATCGTGTGGTTAAATGAATATAACAAGTTGATAGAACGAACAGTGTTGCGGGAATTGAGTCCAGAAGCTCAGAAATGGTTGCGTTTGCGAACTAAACAGATAAACGTTGAAAATACAAATAAGATGAACCGAAATCCATTTAACAGTGCGACCTCTACCAACCTGGGGATGCTGACTCTGGTCGCAGTCTTTTTATTTTCTTCAATTGTACTATAGGCACATTTGTTTTAGTTTCATTTTTGCAGCCCAAATGCTCGCTCATGTTATATATTGATTGTATAATTGGTCTAAAGATCGATCTAAGAGTAACTAAGATAAAAATCACAAAAGATCACAGTAGCATAGGATGGCAATTGTTCATTATTTAATTTTTTTCATCACTGTATATATATTATTTAGGAAGGAATTATTTCAGTAGTTTCACAGTAAATTAGTTAGGTCTAGTATATAGACAACATTAGATTGAAGAATGCATTGTATATATAGTAGAATAGATTAATTGGCTTATACAAAAGTTTTACCAAAATACAAAAGATTGCATGTCTATGCTTACTTTTAATATAGGCCTAAACTCATGTAAAAACAGTGTTGATCATATAGTGTTCAAATAATGTAAGAAACAATATCAATAATTTTACTGTTAGTTTTTCCACTAGTATGGCCATCGTAAGAGATGTTTTTTTTTTATGAAACACAATTTAAGAAAGGGAAAATAGCTATTACTGTTTAATTTCTGTTAATTAAAATAATTCTATATTTTTAATAATGATGAATACTGAAAATTAATTCGATTGGAGGAAGTTAATCAACTTCCTGATTTGCGAGCAATTCCAAAATTCTTCCTCACTGCTCGACATTATGAGAGGTAACAGCATTAATATGTCAACAAATAGTCAACAAATTAGCTACTCTTATAATCCATAATCTTTCTCCTTTTTTGATCCAACCTTTCTTATCATGAACTCTGCGAGTTTTAGAACATACATACAGTATTATTTCATATGACATAGCCATTTGGCATAGCATCAATCATACCGCACGTTAAGGTTCATAGTTCATAGATTACTTTATCTGTCCTTTCGGAAATTTGGTCTTAGTAATCTCAATAATGTATACAAATCTCGATTTATTTTAGCTACATAATATAATTATGAAATAATGATGATGCTAACTAATTTGATTCACAATTTGTGTGTTCTGGAGTATATATAATCAACTTTATTTAATTAAAAATTTCAATTGGAATGTATTAAGTTGTATTTTAAGATAAACTATACATGACATGCGTAACCTAATTTCAACTCATCTGAATAATAATTATATTTGTACTAGTTTAAACTGTAAACACACTGAATGTGGTAAAAACATTTCACAGACTAACAAACTTTCATAAAAATAAAAAACACAAAAGCTAGAGAAAGTTTCAAATAAAAAAAAAATATTGTTAGCCTGTAAAATGTTGTCTTAGTCATCTTACTTAATATATCATGTAACTAGTCAACAACGTAACGAATAACGAAACGCATAATGAATTAATCGAAACTAAACATCGTACCTAAGTATTTAAGGCCTAAGTATTTAAATGATATTTTGACATAATATATACTGTAATTATATTTCTTGTGCTTTTGACTGCCGTGCTTAAAAACGTTTAAACCATAACGTCATTATAATTGTGGCGATTATAACATAGGCTGATGGAACACCACGTGAAGAAGCACTGAAGACATAGTCGTAGGATACTTGGACGGTTTTACTCTCCATCCATTCAACAGCATCCTCGCCATCAAGCTCATTGGTCAATTTTTCTCTTATCAACTTATTATAATCATTCAGCCAATCAATCTGCAATAGAAGGAATTAAAAGGATAATCGAAATTAACTAGTATAGTCCTACACTATTTTAAGGTGCAGAATCATTTTTAATGTGATTCAGTTAGGCCTGGTTCCCATGAAATCACTACTGTCGATACAGCGTTTATTCATTGCGCCAAGTTGTCATTAACGCAAACGATCGGGAAGGCAGGCCTACCCGACTTGACAAACCAATCAGCGTCGTTGAAAGCTCCCAGCGATAGGATGCAACAGTTTAATCCATGGCCGACTGAACCGCCCCCCCCCCCAGCGATAGGATGCAACAGTTTAATCCATGGCCGACTGAACCGCCCCCCCCCAACTTTTTGACAGAAAACATATAATATCTATGCAGATTTTTGTATGATCGGCGCCCTCGCAGTTCATATTCCCATTCATGTGGTCCACCGCCCCGCCCCCCTCCCACTCATTGAAAAACGTTCCGCCGGCCCTGTAATCGTCATTATCATCATTATAGTTCTTATCTTATTATCATCAGTATCAATATACCGTAAAACCTCGAATTGAAGCCCAATGGGCTTAATCTCGAGATGAATCCCATCTTGAATTGAAGCTCCCCTCTGCAAAAATTAGCCTCGAAAAGAAGACTATGGGCTAAAAAAAAATTAATTAAAAACAAGCTTGGTTTATACAGTAGTTTTGGTGATGTAATGCCAGTTAAATACACTCCAAGATACAGATTGATGTTATAGTTTATTTATTGTATAGTACAAATTCACAAAATTTACATCATTCATTTTGAAAAGAAGTTCCCCTCTTTACTTTGCAAAAGTAGCCTCCGAAAAGAAACCCATCCAAAATTCGGGAAAAAAGCCAAGGGCTACAATTTTAGGTTTTACGGTATCTTGGAAGAAATTCATCTAGTTATCTAAACACTTAAATTTAAATTTGGTTAAACAAAAATTAAAACATAAATTTATATGGATACAGACAGTATATCGTGTTTACCTGTTGTCGGCTCAGAAGAGAGTAGTCAATCAATGTTGGCTCGAACGGAACAAGAGCAACCGGATCAAATGTCATATACGTGTAGCCATTAAAATTATGCTGGAAATATAATGCGTTACAAAATGCATGAACAGTAGTAAGAAATATAAAAGTAAAGTATTAGAATAATATAATATGCCTACATAACATAAGAAAACAGTCAGATAATGGAAAGTGGCTTACATCTAACTCCTCAGTTATGTCCTTTGCCATCACGATAGTCTCCAGTCGTATTCCAAATTGTCCATCTTCGTAGTATCCCGGTTCTGAAAAAATATGAACTCTTACTGTTACAGAATTTTATTATCAGCAGTGTTGTTGCCTGTGTGAATTTTGGCGGTAACATTTATCAGATTTTTAAAATATTTTTTTAGAAACAGTATGTTATTTTACTTCATAGTCAAAATAGGTAATAAATATTAGCATTATTGCCATTATCATTAGGCCTATCGTCGTAATGTTCAAAATGTATGATGTAAATGTTAATATATTTTGAACATTTATATAGATAGGTCTATTACGTAGTTGGCCTATATACACTAAATACTGTAATATAAATACAATGAATATATAGCCTATAATAGTTATGTTTTTAAAGATACTTTATATTAAAAATTGAATGACAATACTTAGCCAGGGGCATTTGTTTATATGAAAAAAAACACATTTTAGGTTATACCATAAGGACCAATTTGTTTTATGAAACGAACATGAACAAAATTAGTTAAAAATGTACAACTAAGGTTTAAACGAAAGCTAAATAGAACATGATTTAGTTTGAAAATAGCTTCAAGTGACAATGTTAAAATGATTACACGAGATTTCGTTACTCATTAAGATCATCATCATCACCATCGTCATCACCAATGTCATCGTCATCGTCATCATCAACAACATCATCCTCAAAATTGCAATGTTACTATCGGTTTATTTCTACAACCCAGAAGCAGTGACTTGATGGACACATTTAAATTGTTATTCAATATTCATATTTCTTCATGGACGAAATGAACATCATCACTGTCATCGCCATAGTCTATTATTTATTATTAGCTTTTGTAATTAAACTTGGTTTTCATAAAATCGCTACACGCTATCGCCGATAGCTTTCGGTTTTGCTGATTGGTCGGTCGAATCGGGGAGCACTGAAAACACTGTAGCGACTTTAAGTAAACCAGGCTTTAATTATTGTAAGACGGAATTACCCCATGATGCTATGCGACAAGTTGCAATGCTACTACCGGTATTTCTACAACCCAGAGGCTGTGATTTGGTGGAAAAATTGTTATTTAATATCCATATTTAATAGTTGTCACGTGAAGTTAAAGTGCTGTTGTATTTTATGGCATTGTTCACATGATATCTCAGGCCGGGTGGTAATTCAGAGTGGTGAAGGTTTGGCGTTTGGTCAGTATTCAGTATATTGGACCTCACTTTAGGAATACTGGCACACACCTGTAAGGTGTTGCGCGTCCATGCATACTATAAGTAAATATATATAAGTAAATGTATGTATATATATGACAGTATTAAACATCAGTAAAGTCAAAATTATTAAGGGTCAAAATTGACCTAAAAAAAGTAATAATATGTTTAGAAAAAATAATCATATATTAATTGATTGTTAAAAAGACATACTTATGAAAAATATTAAGTAAATTATGAACATTAGATTGGATTACATTTTACAATACAGTTTATTTTTTATTACAAATATATTATACACATAATAATGTATACACACACACACACACACATATATATATATATATATAGGTCTATATATACACATA
>NW_022714175.1:424492-430933 GCF_011630105.1 Anneissia japonica
TTGGACTCGAATTCAACCCTGGCCATCAGGCGCAAGCTCGGTGGTCTAGAGGTATGATGCCAGGCTAGTAATCTGGAGATCGTGGGTTCGAGTCCCACCCGAGAACAACTTGCGATTTTTTTCGCAATTGTTTTCAAACGTACTGAGTATTCAGTACATTTCCACGTCAGGTAGGGAAAAAATTACACCTCTAAATATGATTATGGTTACACATGTAAAGTTAATAATATAAACGTATGTAAGTATGGTTCATTATTGCATAATAGACACTGTGATAAGGGGCATCTCAAATAAAGGTACATGAATGGTAATATTTGAGTCGGTAGTAATTTCAGTGGCGTATCTATGGGTGCCCGGGGAGGGGTACACGCCCCTCCAAAAATTACTTGTCCCCAGCCGCCCCCTCCCCAAAACTCACTTGCAAGTATTTAAAAATCACCTAAAATCACCTTATTTTGCGAGTTAACGCCCCTCAACTGATCATCGAGCCCCCCCACCTTTTACCTTCGCGCACCCATCAGCACCCCATTTTCAAGACTTCTAGATGCGCCACTGAGTAATTTACCCGTTGAACTCTCGTTAAAAAATGAATGTTGCATCATACGATGTAGCAAGAGGATGAAAGTGGCTAGCAGTGAGTGATTGAGTCGTTTTCAATTCACACGAACAAAAACGCAATATATACATTACCGTCGGATACAAACACACCGGCTTGGATAGGCTGTTCTCCAATGTAGTTGCCAATATTTATGGGACCTAAATTCACAAGACACAGACTAGCCCATCATAATCGTATAAATAGCAGCTTCGGAAACAACTACGGCTAAATCTACAAATTCGTAATGGGCATGCGCAGAAACATGCTCTCACCTGTTACTGTATGTAAATTACATTGTAAAAGGTTGATAGAGAGTGCTGTAATCATAACCAGGACACCAGGAAGCTCCAATTAAATTTCAACATTCATCCTTTGTCGAGTTTGTTTCGACTAGCTGTAGTTGTTTCCTCACTTGTTTTATAAAGCTACATAACCTACCATCCGAGAAGAACATGCCAACTTCTATTGGTTTCTCATGCTCCCGGTATCCAATATTAATACGAGCTGGTCCTGTTTTTTGAATTGATAATTGAGGTAAACTAAGCACATGAATGTTATAATTAACCTATCAGTGGTGGATCCAGGAGTGGCGAAAGCCCCTCCCCTCCCTCCATCCATCTTTTCAACTTCTCGCTAGCAATCGAAGTCTCTAACGATGTGTGAAATTATTTGTAGATTTGGACCCGACACTTCCCACTTCGGACCACAGGTCCGTGGGTTGGCACTCCGTGCCAAGTCTTGGCAAATCATCCTGGATCCGCCCCTGATCTATATTTGATGCCATAGTATTTTCAACATTTTAAGATTAAAACGATATAAAATATTTAATAAATTAGGCTCTTATGATTTTTGCATGTACAGTACAATACTTAAGTATGGTATAAAATTTGTAAAATATAGGCCTATATAATAATATTAATTATATCGACATTTTTATCTAATATTTTGTGGTTTAGAAAATGAAGGAAAACTTTATAATATATATAGAGGTGGAGGCCTAATTAGTCTAGCCTATCCACTGACCTTCATGCACGTTCAGGAAATGCCCTATTCCGTGTCCAGTTCCGTGTAGATAGTCTAGTCCGTTAGCCCAGAGAGGCGCACGAGCAATAGCATCAATATCACGACCTGAGAGTAAATAATATTAGGTCTATCATGTAAAATACAGTTGAACCCCTAATTGGGAAAATTAAACACCCCTATTGGACACACCTATTCAGTATACAACCCTATTAAGGGGGCACTTTGTTGGCCGTGAAAAATTGGAAGTATATCTTTTAACATTATATAGCGAACCCTATTCAGAAGACATCCCTATTAAAGGGACACATTTTTGGTCCTGAAGGTGTCCCATTAATTAGGGGTTCTATTATAGTTTAAAAGTGCCATTGAGGGCGATATTCATAGTAAATAGACACATGCCTACGATGATACTATTTGGATGTACAATACAAATTAATATGAGAGTTCGGATTGAAAAATGTTTATTACCATAAACACCGGTTCTAAAAACAGTTCGGCATAGATCTATGGCTCCCATCAGAACGCGTGTGTAGGCATCCTGTAAAAAAAAGACATGCGCATTAGAGTTATAGATTTTCAACATTTTAGTGAATCGTGGTGTTTTCTTATTCAATCCTCCATAAGTGAATGGAATCACTACCGTACAGTATTTCAAAATGAAGACAATGACCATTTGAAATAGCTCATATTAAACAGTGAAATTACACTGTAATTTCACGGTTCCCTTGTTATATACAAGACTATCATCGTTGTTCGAAGGTTTGCATTGCGAAGTAATAATATAATATTAAGTGCTTGTGGTACACCAGGTAGATAGTACTGATCAGAACTGTTGGTTTTGTTGACAATGTTTCGATGTTTCGATTGATTAGCTTCAATCAACTGTCAACGTTTAGTGAATCATGAAGGTATCTTTATGCCTCCATGAGTGAAGGAAGTTACTACAGTGACAATATCCTCATTACCATCAATAATCTCATCGTCGTGACCACTGTCGTGAAATTTGCCTCATCATCTTGATCATCATCCTCCTCATCACCACCGTCGTCGTCAACACCATCATCATGATCATAATCATCACCATCATCCTCACCTTTCAACCATTCTCTGGCTCAGAGGCCGATCGATTAATTTTCGTTAAGGGGTGGGCTACTAAAAATTTCAAATTGTTTGAATTAACACTAACCTCAGCCCACTGACGTTGTTGTACCCACATGACGGTGTAGTTGATAAACTAATATTTTTAGAGATCTTCAATACAAATTTTAACTTAGGCCAACCTATGTTTTCACATTCATAAAAAGAGCATGTATGTTCACCATGTTAAGGAGTTACAGCCTGTTTATTCCCTTTCTAAATCCGCCACTACATTGGCTTTACATTAAACGAATAATTACCTTCTGAAAATCCGTTGGTGTACCAAAGTGAAAGGTTCTTGTGATATCCGTAGTACCATCACTTATTAAAAAAAATTACAATTATATAGAATATTTTAATTAAATGTATTTAAACAGTGGCCATATTATTCCTAAATAAATGTTTCTTCTCAGGTGTTAACACTATTATACAAATCTTTTGGTTTTATTTATTAAAGTTTAATCACATTAGGTTTTGCTAATTTTTTTTTATCTTTAATCAATTATTATTTATAACAGTTACTTATAAATGGAGAATAACTCACAGATATTGTCCACCAGAATCCAGCAAGTACGTGCTTGCTTTTGAGATGGCCTTGTTTGTTGCTTCAGATGAACTATAATGGAGAAAGACACAAGGTGTGATATAGCTATAACGGTTGTTGGGTGTGGGTGCCGGGTGCGTATACGTCTTCCTAGTCATGTTCTGATAGGTCAGTAGTAAAGTTGTCACTTTAGAAGTGTCTATTTATACTTTGTTTGCCATGATTATACGAATGGTTTAATAATATCACGTACCTATAGTGAATCACAGCCCCGTTTGCACCAAATCCAGAAATCGTCTCAAAACTGAGACCCTTAAAGTATTCTTTTTTCCTGTAAGTACAGAAAATATAATATTATATCCACAAAATCAGCCAGGCGGGTAAATCAATGAAAAAAAATCAATAATCCAATCAGTTCATCAATCGATCAATCAATCAATCAATCAATCTTCGGATATTTATTAAATTAAATTTTTATATTGTTTCTACTCACTCCCTGAAAGTATATAGCTTTTCCTGCGCACTCAGTTCACTTAACTTATTGATGTCGCCCGTTTCTGGATCCTTAAAAAATAAGAAAATAATATGAATATGTTCGTTGGAAAAAATGTTGATAGTTTCAATGTTAATTTTACCACTCATGGGCCTATTTTAAAGACCATTAGACTCAAAGTCATAACACAAAATATATATAAAACCCGTTGCTTAAAAGGACAAACTGCGTCGTTTTGGAAGTTATGATAATTATAGAATTTAACATTTTAAATGGGATGAACAATTCGATAATTCAATTTGTAAAGGTTGTTTTTTTTTCCAGCATAAGCAAAAAATATAGAATTGCAAGATGTTCTACTGGGCCTTTTTGTGTTTCATAATGTATGCACATATATGTAAATTATCCAATCGAAATGTGTATAGCTCACTTCTAATTTGTCAACTTCTTTTTCAAGCCAAGCAGCAAATTCAATGATGGCTGCCGAATCGCGTATCTATGAAGGAAAAAAAAGTATTAAAAAATGAGTTTTGATAGAGCGCAACATCACTGTGATCAGGCTGTGACTAATAACCGTTCCAATAATCCCCGGCCGTAGATACTGTTCAGGGGTGGATTTTTTTTTTGCCCCCCCCCCCCCACTTTGGAAAGAAAAAAAAGAAAGAAAAAAGTGATCGCCCAAAACGCATCAGAGGTTATTTTGGGGTATCTAGAAAACAAAATTTCGCGGGGGAATACCCCCGGACCCACTAGGGTAGTGTTGTCTCGATCAGCCCCAATTTCGCCCCCTCCCCTCTTTTGGACATCCCTGGATCCGCCCCTGCTGTTGCTAAGGTCTCAAAAAACGAGAGCGCAATTATATATACGTAACCACTGTGTGCTTGCTTAAACCATGTGGGTAATAGGTTAAATTCTATCGGTATTGTTGCTCTCTTTTCGTTGGTCGCGTCAGTTTGGCTATAGGCTTGTTGTTTACACTTAAGCCTATGGAAACATATATGCCGATGTAGATCCACCGACACAACGTACCCTGTGATTTTAGATCTATGTTGAATTAAAATATAAAATAGTAATAATAATTTGAACAATTATTAAACGCTCTTACACAGATTGTCTTACAGCGCTAATTATATCTATATTCAACAAATTTAAACGATAACAATTTTAACACATACATGGGCATTTCTCATGCCTTCTTGTTCAGTTGGATTTTTTACAGCTTTCATGAGTAGTATAGGAGAATCTTCAACATATCTTTTATCCTGCAAATACAAACAAATGCCAATAGTAAAATATGCATCACTTTTTGTAGGCTTATTTTCGTTGTGGAGAGTCGTATGAACTAATCTTGTTAATTCCTTTAATAGTGTTCATTATACTACAACTCTTGATAGATCATACCTCGTCTACTCTTTTGTAAACAGCGTAACTTGCAGATGCGTCACTAACCCAAGTTTGGTCATCATTTAATTTCTCAACGTCAACTAAGAAATCTTCGTATGAATGTAGCTGAACACAAAGATTTCCAGCTGAAAATAAATGAAAAAAAAAACAAAAAACAACTAAAACAAAAAAACTTTGTCCAGACTATCAAACCGTTACTTTGACAAAAAAATCCGTTGTACGCCCATGTCATGATGTGCGTATGATGTCATGATGTGCGTATGATGTGATGTCATCATGACCATATTTAGGCATGTCACATGTTTTCCTCAAATAAAATTTGATAGTCTGGACAGGGCTTTAAAGACATATCGTCTGCGATGAGCTAAAATTGAAAATTAAATTCAATATTGGATTGTTTATTTAGATATATTCGGTAACGTTATGCTGCCACCTTTAGGTAATCCATTGAGTTTGCTGCCTAAATAGAGAAGGTTGTATGAATACAGACATGTCCGGAAAATTAATAAAATTCAGCTTTCGAAAGTCGTTAAAATAATTCGACTCCCAAGATATACACATATGGACCTATAATAATATCTACGGGACTTGGATAATACTCTACGGTTTGTTCTGCTATCTGCATGATAGTGAACATTATTCTATTCAGATTTTTAATTGTTATTTGTAAATTGGACAAATCTTTATTTTTATGCAAATTATATACATTTTTATAATTTTAATTGACCTATCTCCGATGGTAAAACGGCTCTGTAGAGGTGCGTGTTCACTTGTTCTGTACTTGCTTTTATGGTGTTTTTTGTTTTGTTTTGTTTTTATTTGATCCAGTTAACGTTGAATAAAATAAATAATTACTTACAGCATTCGTCATCTCCGCCGTTAACTTGTAGGTGCTCTCTGATATCATATGTTAGTCGATCAGACGTGTTGTACAAATAAAGCCTGAAACAAACATTTTTCTTCAATTTTTGAATTTATTTGATAAGAATATTGTAAGCATTAGTTGGGTTTATCGCACTTAAACAGAAAAAAAAAGTGGTACGACACATGGAATGGGGTTAATACTAATAGTATCACTCAATGTACAGTACAAACTTTGGCATAAGCAAACCAAGATGTATTGAAACGCTATGACCAGTCCAATGTTCTTCCGTTTCTCATAAAATAATGAAAGCGGTTGTGGTTATAGAATTTAAGTACGGTAATCTTTATCCTTAGTTTATTCATCACACACACACACAC
>NW_022714175.1:431425-437462 GCF_011630105.1 Anneissia japonica
ATATATATATATGCATGTATAATGTAGGAACAAGAGCACAACGATTGTTCCTTACATGCCACATGGATGGGCCTGTCTGTACTGTATATCGCAGACATAATCCGACCAGGGACACTTCTTTAATATATTTATATATGTGAATATATATATATATATATATAAATTATGTAGTAACAAGAACACAACGATTGTTTCTTACATGCAATTTCATCAAGCTTTGTCACCAATAGTGAACCAATAGTTGTACCATCGTCTTTCTCTTCCTTAAGTCTCGTCTGTAGCTCCCTAAGTTTTTCCTGCCACTTTTTTCCTTAAAAATTCAAGTTCACATTTGTTAAGCACTACTATGCATAACATTGATTACCAACCAATTTAGATTGACTTGCCTGATGTGTGTCTGTAACAATTTATCGAATACATCCGAGATTAAACAAACGGAATATCAGTAACCACGAATAATATTATTTCCCTCTAAAGGTGGGCACTCACTGCGTCGACGTACGACCGTCGTCCGACGAATCTAACTCCGCTCCCTGTTACCGCTGGTCTACGTGACGCCGTTTGTCTGAACGAATCGTCATTAAAAACGATCCGTTGCGCGCACGTTGTGGCGTTCTTCATAGATTCACAGTCAGTGTCCGGGCTTACGAATTACGCAATTTATTCGGGATTTTTATTATTTTACCTGAAAATTCTTCATCAAGTACAATAAGCGGTTCGTTTGGATAGTTCGGTCTGCTGTCCCATATCTCATCTACCAGGTTTTCGGTAATCTCTATCATCTTTAGATTCCGGATGGGATCTTCACTGATGGCAGCTTCGTAACGTTCAAAAGTACCTAATGTAAACAGTTTCAAACAATTTTATGTTTTTTCATTAAAAGGTAGATATTCTCAGGTTAATTTCCTGAGAATTTAAAAAGTCTAGTGATTGTGGTGGTTATTTTTCCAAACGGGGCGATCAACAACATATTTTAATTTTAAGCTTCAGTAGGAACCATCCAACTACTATTCATAATACCATCAAAACTTTTCTTAAATTACGTAAATATACATGTTTATGTCTACCCACAGCAATAAGAAACTTACTGACAGACAGTAATGTTGCATCATATCCAATTTTTGAATTCTGTGGCATGTGTTGTTTTAGCCATTCGTATGAAGTAAGAACGCCCGGTTGACCTACAGTTATAAAGACAATCGATTACAAGTATGATAAATGGTAAAAATAGGCATTATTCCTGTATTCAAATCCCCGTCCAGGAACAAAATATTTTCTAATTGTGGAATTTTTTTATCCAACGGCGAGAGACTCGCCAATCACATAATGTGAGGATCATCAAGAAACTTAAGAAGTGGTTTACTAATTTGAAGTCAGGAGCCATTAATTAGATTGGTATGGGTAGGTAAGCATTGAAGCTGAATAGTGCTAAAAATAAAATTAACTCTTGTCCGTTATACATATAAATATATAACTGAATACCACTACTGTGGTGCGAAGCACTGGGTTTGCTATAAAACAACACTGGTGNNNNTCTATGAATTGATACCTGATACACATTAGGGTAAAAATCCGTCAAAAATGCCTTTGTGGTCTATTTAGTGGTTTATTCAGCTGGTAGTACGCCTATTCCTCTTTAAAGCTTGTTTGGGATTATAGTCCGTTCGTAAATTTGCATTTCACTGGGTATTATATACACTTTGTTTAATAATGTGTATTTCATTGTGTGATAATTTACGGAACAAAGATTGGTCTTACAGTTGGTGTTACTCCGCAGTTTCTTGTAACATCTTCGCGCTTTTGTCTGAGATGTCTTGGTGATCGATTCCTGTTGATAAACCCTCCTCTATCGTCTGAAATTGGGTTCGCACTGACCAGGATACAAGCTGAAAATAAAGAGGCATTTTAAATCAGAATAAGTTTAATTATTTTTTCCTTTTATGAATAACCATCGGGTGTGAACTGAAGTTCCTACAGGACGCTGTCAGAGAAGAATAGAGTTTACAAATATTCCACCAGACTAATCTTTTATTATAAATACAAACATTGTCGTCATCATCATCATCATCACAAAAATGTAACATACAGACATCATATAGGCTATATAGTATTAAGAAATGCTTTAAAATTCTACAATCTGATGGAATTAATATTTGTAAGAGAGTAACCCAAAAAGAGCAAAACGGCTACGCTGATGGCGGCGGCTGTGTGTTCACTGAACCGTGAAGATCCACTGTTTATCTTTGGTCCCCGGTTCAATTCATCAGTTACTCACTGTTATGTTTCAGTTAGAAGCATAAAAGGCGCACCATCTTCTGAATGGGATGTTAAGCCGTTGCTCCCATGTGCAGTATAGAAATAAGTAATTATACAAAAAAGTCTCACATTTAAAAGTATGACACTCAGTTCGAAGTCATTCAGTTCTTGTTGATTTAATTTTTTACTACAAAAATCTTAAATTATGCAAGAAATTTATAGAAACAGAATTATTGAATAGCTTTGTGGTTAAGATGCTTGCCTTCCAACTCAGTGTCCAGGGGAGGATTTAGAGGGGGATGGGTCGGCCCCGGCCTCCCCTTTTGGAAAGTAAAAAAAAAAATAAGAAAAAAGTAAAAGAAGAAAATTATCGCCCAAAAGGCCTCAGAGGTTTATTTTAGGCGTCAACACAGACATTTTGCAGAGGCATACACGAAGTTTAAGCATACAGTAATCCTAATGCATATTACCGTGTACTTTCCAGGTCCTAAATTGCATAGCAAACATTTCCTTGCCTTAGTTATTTGTTAATAGATTAAAATGTAAATTTATCTTCTAGAAGTGTAAGCTACCGATTGTTATTTTCCGATTCGATGTTGTATACCAAACTCACTACCTAGCCTATGCTTGCCCTTTTAATAACTTATCTATTCAATACAGTATATAGTTAGTATGTATAATTTTAAGTATTTTCCAATTATATTGTTTGTTGGTAATTATATACATCAAATTATCTATTATTTACATCCTTTTACTGTGATTGTTATTTTCAATAACAAGAAATTAAATGTCTGAATATTCTACAAAACATCTTCAACATTCTATTTTGATTTAAAATGTATGTGGTTATTTACCATATTCGTTCGTTAATTGTATTTATATTTATTATATTGATTGCTTTCAAATATAAATTAATTTTTATATGTTGTTTAATTAATTTAACAACACACATTCTGTTTTGTATTTCTATTGTGTCTTGTTAAAAAATAAATGAAATAAAACGACAGACATTCTGGCTATATTTTTGATTTCTTAACTCAAATATAAAAGGACCTGACCCTAGGAAAACATGACTGGAGTTAAACGACGTAACAGACTGAAGAAATCAATTAATAACTAATCAGTGATCAATACATTGGACGATGTTGATTATAATTTTTGCGTTTTATTACAATATTGGTATAATAGAATACGATGACATTTTAATTGAAATGGGTGAAATTTACAATTGAAAATGTTCAGTTTATAGGCCTACTGAACAGTGTTACTTATGTTTAGTGCAGGCATACGGTACAATGTTTAAAACCTGGATTAACCCACCGACCCCTATACTTCCTCTGATTTGGCCTCATATTAATCGAATACATTACTATAAGTCTCGACAATTCCCTCGTTGACGTATTGACAGTTGTTGGTATAATTAACTTGCTTTACCATTTTAAATATTATTCCACACATTTATCCAGCAAATAATTTATGGTTATGCTATCGTATGATCTTACCCCATAAACCAAAATTACGTTCGATTATCTATAACCACCATCAGATAATAGTATAACATGGATTTGGTGGTACTCAATATAGGCCACTGAAATTGAACTTGAACGTTATATGTGGTACGAACTATATTTTCAACAAGTACATACTTTTAAAGCATGTTCACACAGCTAAAATGCTATGATCCAAATCTGAAATAATTTTTCACTGATCAATAAATTGATCAGTGAAATGCGATTTGAGTGTTATTTTTGCTTAGGCCTATATAATAACAGTATGGTATGCCAATTTTTACGTGAACCGTGTGGAAAACATATCAATGGAAGCTAAATCTGTAGAGATATTTTACTACCGTAAAACCTCGAACCCCTAGGCTTTTCCTCTTCTTTTTTTTTTTGCGAACTTTGAATGGGCTTCTTTTCGAGATGGGCTTCTTTTTTAGGCTACTTTTGCAAAGTAAGTTGGGGGGGGGGAAGGAAGGAGTGGGGGGGGGGGCTTCTTTTCAATGAATGCTGTAAATTTTGTGAATTTTTACTATAAAACAAAATATATAAGGCCACTATAACATCAATCTGTATTATGGAGTGTATTTAACTGGCATTAAATCACCTAAACTATAACCAAGCTTGTTTTTAATTTATTTTGTTTTTTGAAATTCATGTACAGTGTATGTACTGAACTATCTCGAAAAAAACACATCGAGGCTAATTTTGCAAACTAAAGAGTGGGCTTCAATTCGAGATGGGCTTCACCTCGAGATTAAGCCCACTGGGCTTCAATTTGAGGTTTTACGGTATGTAGGAAGCCTACAGACAGGAAGCCAGTCTCACTTATATGTGTGCTTCTCTGTAGGTCTAATACATTTTATGTATGTAAAAAATTGAACAAATTATAAAGAAATTAATTAAATTATACGATTCTCTTTATTCACAACCATAATTATAACGGCTATGTTCAATCTAAATGAATTATAGTCCTCTAATAGGCCTGCAATAAATTTCTCCTTTGTGTAAGTTGGAAGCTCTTCAAAATGGAGGTTTATAAAAACCATTATCATGACGGTAGGGTAGGCGTAACATTTTATACTTACAGGATTTAGCATTTGTTTGATGTTTCTACTCACAAACTAAACTGTAACCGACGATACTCACTTACCTGTTAATATTACCACAATGCTCCGTAGAAACATGATGAGTTTTAATTAAAACACCAGCAACACCTAGCATTCGCTTGAATACCAAGCAGCTCTTGATTGGACTCTTTTGATGAAATCTATACCAAAATAGGGGTGGAGACGTCAACCTTTGGACCTTAGCATAATGTTGATATAATTAGGCTGTGCTGCAGTGTATCCAACAGTTGACTAATTAATTAAACGTATTAATTGCTTCAGTAAAAAAAAATCATCAAAAAATAATACAGTAGGCCTATACAAACTTCATTGGATGTTTTGGCATATGTTTTATAACTTAAATTAAAAGGAGGCTTAAAGTATGTGACGTGTAGCCAGGTGGCGTATTACATTATGAAGTAGGCCTATATATTATTGTTAACAAAAAAAATTGAAGTAAACAAAAACAAACAAGCAAAGAAAACAACTGATTGGTGAGAGAAAGAAACAATTATACTATTAAACATTACTAAAGTCAAAAAAATGATATAAGGGTCAAAATAGACAAATGGTATCGTACGTTTAATCAAAACAATAATTATAATTATAATTGGATTATTAAAAGGCATACAGTACTTGCTTTTCGTTATTAAAAGACTTTAAAAAATCAGCTAGATTATAAACTTTAAACAGATCTAATTAATTATTAAACTAAAAAAAAATTGAATAAGAGGACATTTCGATGACAATGCCTTTATGTTATATGTATGGCCAGACAAATTGAATTTCCACGATGATAAATTTATGATTGAGAGATATTTATGTTCCACTATAATTATTAATTTCTCAAAAAAGAAGAAGAAGAAGAAGAAGAAGAAGGAGAAGAAGGAGAAGAAGAAGGAGGAGGAGGAGGAGGAGGAGGATGAATTATATCGCCAGAGGCATTTTATTACACAATTTCTTTATTCATTTATTTGCAGGACTACATTCGTTGAGAGCTATGCTACACGATGTATTATTATGTCCTTTATTTGAACACTGTACTTACGTTTCTTTGATGATTTATGTATATAATTTAACAGTTTTAACATCTATCTTGATTTATATTACAGCATATGCAATTATTTGTTTCTAGCCGTACTTATTGTGTATCTGGTGGTATTTGAATCTGTT
>NW_022714175.1:437698-446796 GCF_011630105.1 Anneissia japonica
TTCAACCATGAAGCCTCCGTGGTCTAATGGTTATGACGCTCGCCTTGACAGCGAGAGGTCGCAGGTTCGAGTCCCGCCAGAGGCATTTTATTACACAATTTCTTTATTCATTTTGTAGGAATACATTCGTTGAGAGCTATGCTACACGATGTATTATTATAATTATGTCCTTTATTCGAACACTGTATTTGCCTTTCTTTGATGATTTATGTATATAATTTAACAGTGTTAACGGCTATCTTGATTTATATGTAAATATATATATATATATATATATATATATATATAGAGAGAGAGAGAGAGAGAGAGAGAGAGAGAGAGAGAGAGAGAGAGAGAGAAAGAGAGAGTAGGCATCAATGTGATTGCGAGCACGTATGTTCCCAGTAAATTAAATAATAATAGAGACATTGATAAAATCAAATGAAACGGTTGGCGTATTGGAGGAACATAAGTATTTTATTTCACACGAATATTTCGTCCTGTCCTCAGAACTTTCTCAACGTGAATGAACAAAAACATTACAAAGTAGATAAATCATGAGCTATGGAATAACAGTAAATAACAATGAAATAACAATAAGACAATGCTGGGCGTAATTAGTTATTCGTGAAAGTATAGCCACTAGCAAAGCCTAAATCTCTGTTTAGTCCCTTAGTATGTGATTTAATACGGAGTATCCATCGTAACTCTGCGCAACGTCTATCTTTAGTAGATTTGTAGTCACTGCCTATGATGGTGAAACGAAAATTAGAAATTGAATGCCCGGATGAATTGAAATGGTCACTCACAGGAATTCCCTTGCTTTTATCTCTAATAGATTTTTTTTAATGGTTATTGAGTCTGTATCTTAGTTCAGTGCCAGTCTCTGCTTAAGTCTCGTGCCCTTTTTCTCAAAACCTGGTGACGCGAGTTTACAGTCCTTTTGTGGTCTTGGGTCACAATTATCATATCAACTCTAGCCCCACCATGGTTGGTAACTTGTTTGGCGCCTATGAATGTCTGGAAACAGATGCTGGCAACCTAGAGCCGCTTTCCCTTCCCCTCAAGGGCAGTGGTGGCGCCAGAAAGGTCTGGGGGATATGCCCCCTGTCGGGAAAGCATAACCCCCCCGTCGGGGAAGACGATAAATTTTGTCGGGGAACGAACAAACAAATATAAAAAATATTTACATGTAATATTCATGTTTAGCCACCATATTGTTTGTGTTAACAACAACAATAACAATAATAATAATAATAATAATAATAATAATAATAATAATAATAATAATAATTATAATAATTCAATGAGACTAATTAAAAATAATTTGCGTTCTGTTATGACAAATGCTCATTTAGATAGCCTCATGATGGTTGGAATACATCGTGATAGGTGAAGCAACCTCGACCATGACCTGTCTCTTATACACATCTATTCATGCAAACTTTCCAAAATATAGAATTTCACTTTCAAGAATGAGGATTTGAAAATAAATTAGATGGTTACATTGCATACTCTTTGTTTCTTGCTTTATTCAAAATGTTTTGGTTTTGGAAGCTGATTTCAACATTATAAAGCATAGCCTACAGAAGTCATATTATAGTAACTCGATGCCTATCAAATAAGTAATAAAAATTCGCCATAATTCATCAAATATCCGTGGCTCCCACCGGGGGCCCTGGGCGGCCCCCTGGCCCCAGCCAAGTAAGGCAACAGAGTACTAACATTAAGGTGATCCAGTTAGTGAGTGGATAGGGGCACAATGCCGCTGAATCATTTTTGAAATTAACTTGCCAATTTTTAAGTAACATAAAAATTATCAACTTGAACATATAAACATTACAGTAGTGTATTTAAAAAAGGTTTACCCGTCATTTTACAAAGAAAAATGATAGAAACACTTCCAGTCAATGGAAGTGTTTCATTATTTTTATTATAATTATCCAGTTTAAAAATAAGTACACATAGGTACACATTTTTGAAATTCAGTAATTTTTTTGCTCAAGTTAAAAATATGTATGATACTGCAAAAATGAACAAGTTAAGTTCAAAATTATTTTTATGATTTTTTGTCATTTTCAAGAGACAATACATCTTTAAGCCTTGTTTATTTTGATGCCCAGAAAAAAATGTGAATTAATGATGATCATAATTATGATGAGGGGATGATGATAACAATGACGGTTATGATGAAAGTGATAATGACTACGATGACAATAATGATGACGATGATGATGTCGATGGCGATGACGTCGACGATGATGATGAACGGTAATGATGTTCATGTAGGTGTTGGCATGTTTGAGAGTGATGGAGAAACTAATGCATACTAAAGTGAAGTGAGTTCAATCTGGAATCAAACCGAAAATGCCCCGTTCAGGGTGCAGCAGGGTAAAAGCCCCTGGAAAAATCAGCAGTTTTGATTTGGTAGAGTCTAATTTAGGTCGCTATGCTATTTTTAGTCTTATAATAGGCCATCGTACCATGATTGAAAAAGTCCATGCAATGCGTACATTCATATAATTCATAATTATCATTATATATTTATTTCAGAAAGTAATGGAATTGAGAAAAAGTGGTCCGGCCATAGCCGGTGCGGTCGGTGCGCTTCCGACGGCCCTGCTAATTAAATGGGAGCGCAAGACTAGCCTACTTCGTGTGTGGCATGCAGTAATCCATTTTAAAACACTTGGAAGAGAAAAAAAAATCAACCGTAATGTATAATATCATGGTTTTGGCAGTCCCAACTAAAAAATGTTTCCTTCATTCAATAAATGCATTAAAATATAGGCCTATAGCGATTTTAATGCATTAAAAAATATATATGATAATAATGATGATGATAGAAAGATGATGTTTTGTGTATCAATGCTCTATATTGAATGGACGGTGCTGTTAGTAATATTGTATGTGGTTAGGTAGAACGAGCACAGGACTTGACTACCGGGAAATAGTTTTAGCATTAATAATAATAACAGCATAAGTAACTGTAGGCCCTACATCCATTCTAACAATCTTACATTTACTATATCATTTCCCTCCAATAGAGATATTTAAAGGTTATTTTTAAAGCCGGTCTTTAATTATAGCGATTCAAATTAGAGACCAAAGCTGAAAGGGCCACTAAAACCCTAGTCCCAAAAGAGATTTTATTGGTGGTATGGAGGGAGACCTGTAATATAGGACTGAGAAAAGTGGTCCGGCCAAAGCCGGTGGGGTTCCGACGGAGGCTGGTTGGCGCTTCTTTATAATGGTGATGTGATGATGATGAATTGCAATCAAGAGTGTCTTTCCGAATGATCGAGAAATACTATTTCCCAAAATTTTCGTACCTCAGCCCATGGTGATGCTAGAGGTGGGTGTGCACTCACGGCTTTGAAGTAGGTATAATAAAGTAAAATACATCAAAGACAATGTTTTTAATTTTTATTTTCTTGGTAGGCCTACACATCAAACAGATTATTGATTGCCGAAAATCGCTGATAAAACATCATGAGAACTTGTTGACTATATAATGGTGATGTGATGATGATGAATTTTACTATATAAGAGCGTCATTTACGACCATCTAGAGGTACTATTTCCTTTAAATTTTCGCACCACACCATGGTGGAGCTGAGGATGGGTGTGGACTCAGGGAGTTGTCATAACAACTCCCTGGTGGACTCAAGGCTTTGAATTAGGTAAAGTAAAGTAAATACATCAAAGACAATGTTTTAAGTTTTATTTTCTATGGTACATCGGGTGCGGTTTCACGAAATTCCCTCACCCTTCCCCCACCTGCTTCCCCCAAAGATGTGTATAAGAGATCTGCCCACTGTTAGTGGTAGGCTACAACCAACTTTGCAACGCATTCTTAACGCGTTTCCCACGTTGTGCTCCAGAGCAAGGGAAACGTCTTGGTGGCGTAGTCGAGTGTTGAAATTAGGATTTGAGCTTCCGGATACAGAGCCCTCCGAAAACATTTGGTTGACATTTTCCATGTGTGGTGTGAGATTTCAGATTTGACCCAGATATAGTGGTGATCATTTAACTGTAAAACTAGCTAACACTTGTATCTGGAAGAAAATGCAGCGGTATCCATCATGCCCAAATTGTTGCAAAAGCTTCCGTGGCCAAGGTGAGCTGACGAAAACTGCTCGAATACGATTGGGCTAGGCCTAGCCTAGCTAGGCCTAGGCTTACCTGGTCCACCCAGAGCGCCTAGCCTAGGCCTAACCCAAGCAAAGGTCTGGCCTAGGCTTAGTTTGGCCTTAGTAGGCTTTGGCCAGATTGTGTCCTTGCTTTTTTGTGGCCTTTTGTTGAGATCAAACAAATTTTTTAGCTGTTCATCTTCTTTGCAAGTTGGAATGATTTACCATCATTAGTGAAAGTTGCTGCTAGTTTTGTGTGGGCCTAGCCTAGGAGTAGTACTAGTAGTAGGCCTAGGCTATGCTAGGCTGCGTAAAAATGCAACTGACAGATGACAAAAATATTAAAGCCCACTTTTTGCATAATTTTATTGAATCCTGAGGTAAATGGAACATGATGCTAAAATTCGAATTTTTTTAAGAGAAAAATTCTATTTGTTTATGGGCATCTGGGAGACAGACTTTTTACTGGAATTAATATGTTCATATTTCTTTATTTTAATTAAGTAAGTGGATATAATTACTTGACCATAAAAAAATCAGTAAACGATATATTTACGTGAAATAAATAATGCATGCTCAGTCATGCTTCTAGTTAAATGTTCAACTTTCATCACTCAAAATTAGTGTCGACCCAAGCCGCGGTGCCCAAACTCACCACGGCACTGATTTGCAGAGGCCCTTTTGTTGGCAAGTTACTATGAATCTACGGTGTACGCAAATCAAATCCCCCAACGTGGAAGTGTTTAGAGTCATGTTAAATTACATTAACTTGAACAAACAATTTTTTTGTACAAACAAATGAGTTTCTACTCATTAAAAAGCCACTATTATTACATGATCAATTCAACGGCAAAGCAATACACCCGGGGAATATCTGAATTGGATGAATGAATTTTTGTAAACAGTTTACAACAGGGAGGTTTGACATTCGTAAATATATATTTAGTTATAATGTTACTGTTCTTATTAAACATAATTAAATTTGCTACAGTATTATGTATTTCAATCATTAAATAGATTATTGAATCATTTTGATAATGAGCCAAAAATAAGCCTATTTGTATTCTTTTCACTCTACTCATGTCATGACCACAGTGTACGAGCGAGGCTGTTTATTCCACATGGTCTCTGCATCCATATTTTCTAGACACATGCACAGCATGGCATTTCAGTGTTATTTTTGTTAGTGTTTGAATAAAACATTAAAAATACAGTATTTGTTTTGTATTACTTTATTCGTAAAATGATCAAATATATTGCAGAAAATACACAATATTCGTTGTTTACTTTTTGCTTCATAGCATACCTTTTAGAGTTTGGATCACATGCTCTCTAAATGTGGTCTTTCTCGGATGTCTTTCGTGCTCTTAATTGGGGTTCGACAGCTCGACCTGACTAAAGACTATGTTAACGTTGCTGTTTTTGTTATTGACAATGTCGGTAAATGTGTTTAAATGAAAACATTAAAGTGTTATTATAATTAATATTACGCCTAGAGGAATATTTTTTTGATTTCGTGGTAGGCTTAATTGGGTGCTAGGTTTAGCAGGGAACCTCCATGTTTTGTCGTAGGGCTAGTATTTTACATTGTCAAGTGTGTTCATTCAACAAATGATGGGAGTAAAATGAAAAGAAAACAAATATTTTTAGCTCATAATATCACTTATTTGAAAAGTAAATTAAACACAATGATTTAATACATACTATAGTATTGTAGGAAATTAGATTACGTTTGATAAAAACAAAAGTATAATAAAATCAGTGCTGTGGTAAGCTTTTGGAATTGCGGCTTGGTCTGCCGACACTTATTTCAAGTGAACGATAATGTAAGTTTATGACTGTCCATTCTCGTAAGTATATCGTTTGTTTACGGTCATGTAAATATATCCACTTCCTTTAATTAATCAGGCCTGGGCCCTAGATTCAATTGATATACAGTGAATACTCTTTCATAACATGTGATGAATTTTTTTGCAGACCCTGTAGGAAGCCTGTTTCCACATCTGCTTCAGTGTGGTCATACATTCTGCAGAAGCTGTCTACTGAAGTTAATGCGGATCACCAGAACCAATGTAATTTGTCCCATCTGTAAGGTAATACTGCTGCGCTAATTAGAGGGAGAGGAGAGCTTAAATAAATAATAATTATAATTATAAGGCCAAAAAAAATTGTTGTTTTCCCTCCTCACTCAAAAAAACTCACTGAAAAAATAGGGGCGAAAAAACAAAAAAACTGATGTGAGTCAATTTATCTTTATTTTTTGCCACATGCCCTACTAATTAGTCTAAATTTGTTGTCTGATGCAAGATATTGCCATTCTAGGCCTCTGTGGGTTATTTTTATTCCATCTGATGAGAATTAAAAAATAAATTAATTTAAAAAAAACTTTTTCACCCGCCCCTATTTATCATTTTTGAAAAAAGAAGGGCAAACAAACAATTTATTTTATTTGGCCTAATAATAATAATAATAATAATAATAATGTATTCATATGCTGTAGCATCTAATAATATAAACAAACTTACAAGCTTAATGACAGAAATGGAAAAATAAACAGTAAAATAGCAGCAATATTAAACTCTGGCCAAGTAGGAGTGTAATGTGTGCCTGAGATGGTAAGACTCAAATAGTTTTGCTTACAGTTGTTAATGTTAAATCGCTGTTCTATGTGGCAATTATTATGCTGTTAATCCACAAAATTTAGTTTATTCAAGATGTATTGTTATAATAATATTATTGATCTCTGCTGGTTAGTGGATGTGTTCATGAGTAATTAATATTGTTATTCATTATTATTAATGAGATTGTATTTTCAGACCGCAACTCCGACACCACTAAAGGAAGTTAGCATTGATGAACTGCCTTCTGATTTCTACATTCTTGGTGTTCTGTTAACAATGAGTAAAAAGCAAGTGACTCAGTAAGTATTTCTTCAAAATCGACTTTTCTCCTAAGCCCTGTCACCATATAGCTTCTAGTTCCCTAAAACAACACTCACGAAACATGCATTCGCAAGCACATGCATTTTTTGGACACCACATATGTTTGTGGGACAATATATGTTTGTCTGAAACATGTGTTTTTGTGGGACAAGTGTATATTCTTTACCCTATTCTGATTGGTTGTGGGACAACACATGTGTTTGTGACCATGTTCTGATTGGTCAGTTCTGAAGTTTGATTTACACTCTGGAAAGGTAAATTCTGATTTAAATTCCTGCACACTGAATCCCATGCTTCCATTTCTAATCTAAAAGTAATAATTGGTCTTTATCACCATATGTATTTTAAATTATTTATCATTATTTTTTTGGCATTTACAGAAAGGGTGAAGGCAAGTTTGTTCCAAGAAAACATGATCATCCAGTCGAGACTACCAGTAATGTTCCTGAAGTCTTTAGGCAATTTAAGGAGAAGGTTACAGGAGGTATGCAATGGAGCTGTAGCATTGAGGTTTGGATGCTTGCTTTGAGGGCACTCTGGACTTGTACAGGCTTGACTACCTTTACCTCTCTTGTTACTGTTTAGTACAGACTGTTTTGTGACCTCATAATTAATTTTAATGCGAGGCTGGAAGCTTATCTATATCTGCTCATGTTTCAGCTAATTCTACCATTATCATTCTTGTCTTTCTTTATAGAGAATGAAGATATGTGTGTAGAGTGTATAAAAAAGCCAGCAACCTGCATGTGTGCAAAGTGTAACTGCCTTCTATGTGGTGTTTGCTTCGACAAAATCCACCAGAATTCCAGAATCTTAATGATGCATCAAGCAACTCCTCTCAAACAAAAAGGGTAAGTGTCTTATTTTAGTTATTTTATAATTTTTGTAAGTTCTACTATAGGCCCACCATGGTTACAGTTCAAGCCCACAATCCAACTTTAGAGAAATTTTCATGCAAAAGTAATTTTCACGTAAAGCTCTGTCCAGATTGTCATATTTTCTTTTTCAAACTGTTGTATGCCCATAAATAGTGATGATATGCCTTTATATGATCATGATGTGATTATTGGTGATTATGTAATGTCTACATGCCTGAGTAACAGGTGATCAATAGACTATGAAAGTATGACTGGCTGTGTGTGTGTGTGTGTGTTCTAGGCAGTTGAAGTTAAGCCATTGTGTTGTTATGAGCATGCAATGATTTCACCAGTTTTCAGTGTTGTGTTGTTGATCCTGAAAGTTGTCAGTGAGCAATTCAGTGAAAGAAATAAAGTGTTTTGACAGCAACTATTTCACTTGTAAAGCTGCGTTTATTCAGTATTTGTTCATACCAACTCCTTTTACTGCTATGTGACAATAAAAGTCTGGTCAGGGCCTAAGGCCTGGGCTTGACCTATCTACCAATTTTATTGCAGGTTTATATCCCACGTTATTTTTTTTTAATCCTACATTTTGTTTCTGAAAGAAATTTAATGTTAAAATATGTTATAATTTTATGACATGATTCTTTTATTTTATTCAATAGTATATTGCTACAAAGGGGTAGGCCTAGGTTAGAGTTGAGTGGCACAGTGGTAAGACTTGAGGCTTTCAATTGTAGGGTGATATGAGCAAGACTGACGCTGGGCGTATAGCATGTGTTTGTGATAGAGAAGAAAGAAGTGGATTGATAGTTAGATGTTATCGTAAAATGGTTTTCCAATTTTTGTAGGAGCACTGACACCTGTAGAGACCATTCTATGAAAACCTTGGATTTTTTTTGTAGAGAAGATACATGCATGCACCCTGTATGTGCAAACTGTTGTATCATTGGTAGCCACAAGGGGCACTCTATTCAGCAAATTGAAGAAAGGGTAAGTTATTCAGGGGTAGATTTAGGGGGTGGGGAGCTGGCCCTGGCCCCACCTTTTGGAAGGTAAGAGAAAGAAAAAGAAAGAAATTGGATCACCCAAAAGTCTTAGAGGTTATTTTTCAGGCGTCTAGAGCACAAAAATTTCGCAGGGGAATGCCCCCGACCCCCTAAGATAGTGTTCTCAAGTGACCC
>NW_022714175.1:446806-477796 GCF_011630105.1 Anneissia japonica
CACCCCTCCCCCCCCCCTTTTTTCGGACATCTCTGGATCTGCCCTTGTTATTTAAACATATCTCCAGGGTATGTTATCTAAATTCATCCCTTTCCCCCAGTGTATATTTTCTGGATCACTCCCCTGGCCCTACTGAACATATTATCTAGATCCCTTCATTGTACCAGTAGATGTTATCCAGAATGACCAAAACTTAACAGGTGCTGACCAGGGTTCATTCAGGTCATGGCTAGGGTTCATTTGGGTCAATCCCTGGTGAGCACAAAGGTCATATCCTGTAAATAGTTTTAGCGCTCATTTGGCTTGGTAAATTTAATTTTTATTAGTTCCTATGCATGTAATGCAATAGGAACTCTTGTATTCACTTTTGTGTGTGCGTGTGTATTCTGTTCCAACAGTGTAAGTTACACCAGTGATATTGTAGCGCTTGTTATGAGGCTGACATCGAACATATGAACGGGGTAACCTGATAAAAACCAAGCGCTTCAACCCGCAAGCTAACACAACAAATGACCGGATTGTCAAGGCTCTCATCCGATAGAACTCTAGAATTCTACTAGGCCTAAATGTCAACAAAAGCATCCTTAAATTTACCTTTTTTAGTTGTTTTTAACTTCATAGTTGTCAAAATTAATCCAAATAAAACATTACAGGATAAATTTATATTATTACCGTTCGTTGTAAACTTAAATATATAAATTTTCATGTCTTATTTTGGGAAATGCGCAAAATACTGTGGTAGTTTGTTCGCTGTATTCAAAGATACGGCTAAACGAGATACGGTGAATGCCGGTGAGATACTGTACTTACATGATTCTGAACTTACAGCTAAAACGGTAGCCTTATTTTTAGCCACTGGAATTCACACACTAACTCACTAACTTGTAAAAAATGTTAATCTTCTCAGCTTTTGTCTACACATTGGACTTCATCAGCAGACATTCCCAAGGAATGTTATTTATTCTGTGTCACTATAAATCCCCTTCTTTTGTTTCCAGAAAATGTTCTGTATCTTGTTCTTAGTGTATTTAAGCAAAGATCTTATAATAACAAGATAGCGTTCTCCGCGGCTTGCGCGCAACAAAAAAAAAGCGTCCAATTCATGCAGTAAACAATAGGAAGTAACTGAGAGAGGGAGTCCTAGTTGTTACTATGGAAGTTGTTCCAGAATTTGCACGGAGATCACAGATGTAAAAGTTCAAAAGTAATTGTAATTGCAAGAGGGCATCCTGAACTACGTTATTACAGAATTTGCACGCAGAAATCGCGGAGCACGCTATCTTGTTATTATAAGATCTTTGATTTAAGTCATTCCCTGTCCTCAGACAAGTCATCTAAATGTGTACCAAAAGAGTATTTTATCTTAATTCAACCCTTTGCTTTCAAGGTATGTTACCTAATCACTATCTATATTCCTGTTCTGACCCAAAATTTTGTTTTTATAAATTTTTACATGGTTCTCTTTTATTTTTTGTTGAATGTACTGTAGAACAGAGAAATTGTTCATGAATTACAACCTGCAATAAATAAAGCAGAAGCAACCATGAAAGACATGTTAATGGCAAAGAAGGTAAGCGTAAAGTTTTGTAATAGCACCCCATATACAAACAAGCCATAGCATTCTAGTTCACACACACTTGCTGTAAAATCTATATACACACTTGACTATATCACATCAATAAGCATCTGTTAGAGCAAATTTGTGGGTAATGTTCATAAAGAAAACTTAGAGTAAGGACTTCGAGAGATGACTGCTCTTGATAAAGAGGTCATTGATTTCACCTTGGTGACAGCTATATGAATCTGCTGTAGAGTAAATGAAGGTACTGGTTGCTGTATTTATTATTAATAATTATACTTAGACATAGACATCACTTTTTCATTTTTGGTCTTAGACAATTTGTGAGGCAATGCCTGAAGTAAAATTTGAAGTAGCAAAGGTGGTGGGTGAAGTGAGGACACACTTTTCAAGACTTCATGCAATCTTACAGGCAAGGTATGCTAAGTTTATCCATTTTTACTATTATTTGATTTTGCTATATGGTATGAATAGATGCTACCGTATTTTCACATAGTTATCACCTGGTAGTAGTCTATGATTGTGATTTAAATGACTTCAGCATAGCACAGTCGGCTAACCTAGTGGAACACTGTGTGTGCACTGAACTATAAAGATCCCTGGATCAATTCCATTGTCCTCCTAGGTTCCTGCTTAAAGACTAAAATGTGGCGAAGACAAAGCCAAACCAGTCACTCGTCGCAAAAATTGATTTTGAGTTATTAATACAGGGTTAAATAGTAAAATAAGAGCTATAAAACGGTAAAAAAATCATTCAAATCCGACATTTCCTTATGAAGTTACAAGCATTTAAGCATACAGCTGTTTAAAGAACAGTATATGAGAAATCAGCCTTCAAAGTTTATGATTTCATGCATTTCTCATGCAGAAACTATCATAAAATCATTAAAAAGTGTTGTTTTAACATTGAAATTTGGAAAAATTACAGCACAGCATGATGTATAGATATATAAACCTTAGTTTAGCAAAATAAAATAAATTTTTTAAATTTTACATTCTAGCATGTTTTTGCTATTTTCTCTGAAACAAATTTGCGACGAGTGACTGGTTTGGCTTGTCTTTGCCACAAATACTCTTTACACTTATTGGAAAAATTACTGAGGTATTGTCGCGCCTCGCACCATTGTCAACCGCTGTGTAAGCATCATAAATTTAATGAAATTGTCGCAGTGATATTTATAAACTTTGTGTAGGCTTCAGTTCACTTATTTTAATAACAGTGCTTATCACAAATGATTGGAGTGTGTCAAGTCAAACAACAACATGTATGCAACTGCCATATGTTGTACATAATAGGCCTCTCTTATTTGACATTAGTAATATTAAATAAGTGAGTCGGTTTTATGGTCCCGATAATGCAAAGCCCAAGACATGTTTTCTCTAATTTGGAGACGTGCTAATTCCAGAAAGGCGCTTATTTGATCATTTGTGGTATATCATACATCTGAAACCTTGCAGTGATGAATTTAGTCTTTTGCAAAATGAAACCATGTAAACATAAACCAATAAGTATGATTAATTTAGGTTAAAGGAAGGTGATATATATGTGGTGATGATTGCTAACATTTCTGTCTCTCAAGAAACTTGTTGTAGTACCAACCATCTTTTTAAATTCTAGAGAAATGGCATTGATTGACAATTTAGATGCTTATCTGGAAACGCAAATTGACACAGTCACTTACGTACAGAGAACGCTGGAGACGAACATAAGTTGTGCACTTGGTGCTATCACAGGTAATATATTTAATCATCCCAAAGGTTTTGCAAATTATAGAGTCAAACCTCCAATGCTGTTTGCTTTAGCGGTCTTCTATAAAAGACACATAACAAGGTCACCATTGATAAGGTGCCATACGGATGGCTGAGCAGTTAAGGCAATGCTGGCCTATGGTTCTGGAAGTGGAAAAAGTCTTCTTGGATAAGGACTCTAAACTGTGCACAATTAGCTTATCTTAAAGAACCCATTACTGTATATCCTTCGAGGTGTGTAGGTGGTTACTCCGGTGTACTAGTCCATGCAACCCCTGTTGTAGACAGACGACAGACGAGGGTAGCTGGCACCGGTTTACAAGCTTTTTATTCAATCTTGTGTTTGTACCGTCTTTTGGAGCCACTATCTTGGCTGCAGTCTCTGAGCACCAGTTCGCTCCAGTTTCTTGCAATATTTGCTATATAAATATTTTTATTTATTATTATTATTATTTACCTGGTAGCTCAAAAAGAACCTTAGGAAAGAAGAAAATTACTGTATGAGCTAATCCATGCCTCAATCATTTTGAGGCTCTGGTTTAAAGCACTATATAAATCCCACTATTATTATTCATTATTATTAAAAACTGTTGAATGTGGAACTTACCTTGTATTAACATATTACTTCCTAACTTACTAATTCAGAGGCCCGGAAAGCTACCAGCACTAACAAAGTCATAAACACCACACAACTTCTTGCACTCTTGGACGCAACAACTGACCTACCATCCCTGATAGTGCCTCCTGGTGCAAACCATCAACTGCAATTCAAGCTAGACCTAGAAGACCTACCAGATATGATCGCAAACTATGGTTCAATAGAGGGCTTTGATACTGACAGGTAAGATAGCCTTTTTTTAGATACCTCTGCAAAGTAGGTAATGTATCCACTTCTGTTTGTTGTCTGTCTGCCTGCCCCACAAAAACTAAAGAATGGATCAAAGGACAAAGTTAAGGCCACAGAAATTTAATTTTAGATCCCAATTTTAATTGGGATCTACGTTTGCAGACCTGGCAACCGCCCCTATTTAATCGAGATACTCCTGATTTCCGATGTTAAAAACGACAAACAATCGGGACGTTCCTATTTTTAGAATTTTCTAGCCATTTTTTTTTTCGAAAAAAAGTACGAAAATTGACTAAAAATGCCGATAATCGGCAAAAAAAACGATCGTTTTTTTCCTCTTGAGCACCGGGAACAAGATGTAAAGGGCGCCATCAACATTACAAGTGTGTTTTTTTCTGCACGTAAGTTGTGTAGTGATTGGCTTACTTATCTAGAGACCTTGCAATAGGCTAAATTTACAGTACCTGCAGACTCGTTTCCCTCACATGTACTATGAAGACAAATAATAGGTTATGACCTAGGCTTCAATTGGCAGGTGTTTTAAGCCTAGCCTACTAGACTGATTAGGCCTAGCCTACTAGACTGACTAGTCTGGTTAAGCCTATACCTAGGATTTGTCTTAGGCCTAGTCCTGGCTGGGCAAAAAGGACCAAGGCCTATTAAAATAAATATTGTACAAACATATCTTTTATGTAAAATTTTGTTTCTGTTATGGCCTTTTTCTGTCAAAGATTTGGCTTTCGTCATGTGTCATTCGTCTAAAAATGCAAATGGCGTTATGAGATCAGCGAAACAAGCAACATACTGACCCATGCCCTTTATGGTGAAGTCTGTAAGCCTACTGATTAAAATGTAACTTAAATATCTGTTGATTGTGAGGTAAATAAACAGTACATTTGAAATTAAGTAACTCTTTTTTTAATTTAAAGCAACTGTACAGGAATTAGGATATTATATAATTACCATCTTACAAATTGTTTGGGGTGGGGGCGTGGCACCAACGAATAGCGTCCCTATTTTTGATATTCGAATGTTGGCAGGTACAGTATGTGTTTGTCTAATTTTCTAGGCTTATGGTTGATAATAGCCAGTAGTTTTCATGATTATCGATCAAGTGCTTCCACAAAACTGCTCCGAGAGTCGACAGGTACTGTAGCATGTAGCGATTTTATGAAAACCAGCTTTTACAGCAAATTCAATATTTTTCTACAAATTGCAGGTACAAATTAAAAGCACTGACTGAGATCTCAGAAGATGTGACTCGATATCAGTCGCTTAGCAACGAGAACCAACTCTTGATTGACAGAATGGTCGTGGAAATGCAAAACTCTTGTAAAGAACCCGACAGCCAATCAGGTGACATTTTGTGTTGGTTGCGATATCGTAGTGTATATTAGTACTAAATTGTAAAATCTTTTTATGAATGCAATTTTTGAATTGTTAATTGGAAACTAATTTTACAAGCATTCATCGTTGTTTTGGTACTACTGTATATTTTAGATGTTATTTTTATATTTGACATAATCTGTATTACATACAACATAGAAATTTGTTCGAAAGAGCTATAAACCAACCTGGCAGTAAGCCAAAACGGCATAAAACGTTTGCCGTAACCATACCATTAATTTGTTTGTACACTCGTTTTGGTTCGTGGAGCTTTGTTATTACTTGCTGTTTTGGTTTATTACTGTTTTTCGTTTATTGCGGTTTTGGTTATCACTGTCCTGGTTAAGGCATTAAGCGCTATATAAGAACGACATATTATTATTATTATTATTATTATTATTATTAATGCTATGTTTTTCTCAAAAGCTGTGATTCATATACTTTGGCATGCATTTATTTCTGATGTATTTACATGTTCCTTTCTTTCTTTTTATGTATTCTTAGTCAATGGTGAAAATAAAAATTCTGAGCCTAGCAGTCCAATTGATACAAACCAGAGTAAGGCAACAAGTCCAGAATCTAAAAACAGAAAGCCATACAGACAAAGGACCTACTTACCAAGAGGTAGGTAGATAGGCTGCAATGAATTGGTGTTTAAGATGTTTACCATTAAACTGTGGATTCAAATCCTTTCAGGTGCAGGAATTTGCTTCCAGAGTAAAAAGTACTACACTCCCAAATCCTCAAAAACTGATTTAGAGTTTATAGATTATAATTTTATGTTAATTATTGAAAATTTCTTTGGCTGGAATGTTTGACCACCTATATTTATAAATATAATTTATTTCGATATTGATTTTGTTGAAGGTCCATTTAATTTAAAAAACTTTATTGTGCAAAAAATACTTCTAAAATAATGAAAATTATACTTGGATGTATTGTCAGCTATTTTGTGAATGTACAAATGATGTGAATATATAGGTAGACACACATGCAGATAGACACATAATAGGAAGACAGACAGATAGAGACAGACTAATTGTAATAATTTTTGTTTTAATCTTCTGGCATAAACATTAGAAAAATTGTAATAGATTTCAAAATTATTCTCTTTTTGTAGAACCCCCAGGTGAGAAAGTGATAGTAACTCATATTCGTAGTCCATGGGACTTCATGGTTCAACGACTTGGTGACCAAGGCAAGGTGAATAACATGATGGGATATCTACAGAAGTTCTGCAGGGCTCCCACAGAAAAAGAATTGACTGCAGATGCTCTGAGCATAGGTAGGTTTCAGTTCATATTATGATTTAATTTATATTATATTTAATTGATTGTTTAATAAGATTAACTGAGTTTTTAACTACCATTATTTTTTCTGAGATTTTCAGTTTTTCACAGCAGCAGGTGCGTTAATGGCCAAAAATAAAATTTTATTTTTATTTGAGATTTTCAATGTTGGAGGGCAGTGGGTTTGCGAAACAGGGTATAAAAAATGTCTTGCCTTATTTCAAATAAAATTTTATTTTTGGCAAGTAGTGTTATTTATGTTCAAGCAGATATTATTATATTATCCCATAATTGAATTAGACTAAAAAATATCAATTTCAGTTGTCTTGTACGTTGTAAATTATGGAATGATTGTCATTTTTTTTTGTTACTAGGAACTATGGTTTGCTGTCAGTACAGCTTTGATAAGAAATGGTACCGTGCCATCATCATGTCGTCGCCCAAGAGTGTCGGTGAAGAGGACGATGAAGTGGAATCGAAAGATGATACCTGTAGTGAGATCAGTGAATCTACTAGCATGAGAAGTGTCGCATCTAACAAAGGCAGAGATGGATATGTAGAAGTCGTGTATATTGATTATGGCAACACAGAGTGGGCTCCAGTGACAAGGTTTTCTATTTATGTTTGTCCAGTTTTGGTTCAAAGAATCTGATATGAATGTAGCAGCATTGGTATATAGGTCTTCCTCCAATTAAAGACCACGTTTGCCACCAGGGTGTCTGCGGTCGCTAATTAGAATAATAATGACAAGATATTCGGAGATTTCAAACCCTTGCCATGTTGCGCCACATCTATGTACTGAGAAAATAGTGGCCTGTGGTCGCTCCGCTTGAGTGGGCTCACCCTAGCCAAATGAGGCCTAGTGTAGTCATGCATAGAAGTAGTCCACTTACTAGAAGTTGACACACCGCTTACTCTGGCCTGTGGTTAATACGCTCTAGTCGGCGCTACCTAGCCAAATGAGGTCAAACAATCCGCTCGAGTTGGCTATCTGTAATTACAGCTGAAAGATATATATATATATATATATAACATTATAAAATCTCCATCTTACTGCCAGGAGGATCGAGATACATGTAACATTGTCAATGTGTAAATTGCCCCAGTAGTTTTTGAGTTATGCCCTTAGAAGGACACACACACCCCACACACAGACGCACACATGCACAGATGCGCAATATTGCCATACACTTCAACTCTCCTTTGGAGAGGTAAGGGTGATAATAGACATTTGTTAATACAACAAAACAGGAAAGTGATCTGTAATTTGGAAGTAGTTTTTAATTAGAGGTAGACCTGTAGTTGCAAATCAGTCACTAGATGAAAATTATTATGCAAAGATTAGGATAATGCATCAAAAAATTGCCAGTCAAGAACAAACGAAAACTAAGACAATGACTTATTTCATTCTCTAATTAGATATTTAGTAACTTGCTTAAATTCTTCTTTTAGCATCCGCAAAATGTGCACAAAGTACAAGAAAATGCCGGAGTTGGCGCTGCGTTGCTCTTTGAAGGATATTGTGCCAGCTAACAATGTAGGAACTGGTTTTGTATCTAAATCATAGAAAAACTGAGTAATTTCAGTTTGTGACTTTTTGAAAGTTCCTTTAAGGAGTTGTTGTTTTATTTATTTATTCTTTCTTTATACTGTAGGCATTTTCAGTACTATTGCACTAATTTTCAAAGTGGTACAGTTCAAACCTAACAAGAATATATACGATATATAGAATTGATTAACAATTATAAAATATATACACATATATATTTCATTTTTTCATAGAAATAAATTTGTTTAGTGATATTATTTTGGAATGGATGTACAGTATTGAAATATTTTGAAAGTTAATTTTTAATTCATTAGGTAGTTTATTCCACATTTTTGTTGACCAGTAATGTTTGTCCATTTGTGGACCAGAACATTCCTATAACTGCATTGCGTTGTCAGTATGTTATATATGTGGCCTGTAACCTGCTTGCCTTCCAATTCATGTGTTTCATTTTATGATGGAATTCTTATTTATCCATTAGTTTTTATTAATGTTATTTTTCCAGAAACCTCATTGGTCAAGAGTAGCAGTGCATGCATTTGCAGAAATGACCAGCAACAAACCTTTGCACATGACCGTAAGTAGATTTGATATCAAAAGTGTATTTTTTTCACCATATACAGTATGTAGAAGGTGACCCTTGCAGCGTATCCAAGAAGGTTGACTGATATTCAGGGGCCCTCTTTAAATATATGAAATAATGTAATACTGTTATCAGTGAAGTCTCTATATGAGGCTTAGGGAGGGGAGTTGTTTTTAGTCATCAGAAAAAGTCCTGCTGTCACAAGAATTGAACCCAAGACCCTGGGATTAGAAGGCAAGCATCTTAACCACTAAGCAATTCAACACCCTTAGGGCGAGTCGAGTGGCCGAGCGGTAAGGCAGGGTGCCACTAGCTACAGCCTTGACATTGGCGCTAGTTCAAGCCGCTCCTTGCCCATGCTTTAGTTGGTAGAACCAAGTCTTCTCGGATAAGGACTTAAAATAGAGGTCCAATGTATACATCTGGCTTGTGTGCACTTAAAGAACCCATTGCATCTTTCGGATGAGTAGGGGGTTACCCCAATGTTATGGTTCATTTCATTCTCTGTCGTGGAATGATGTGAACATGTATCTACCATGAAGCACCTACTGTATTTACGGCTGCTAGGTAGTCATGGACCACGCCCATACGCAATTCAGCACAATGCTGCTGCAAGTTATGGGTTATTCTCCTACCTTTACCTTTACCTTCCTCTCTGACATCATTGTGCTGCCTCAAATTGTGTTTGTAACACCATTCAGTCTTTTACCTCATTTAATGTATGGAGATTACCTGATTCTAGATTATTGTATAATATATTAATAAAAAACTTAATTTAGTTTCTTAAATCAGAAATAGTATCTATACAATTTTTTAAACATGAATTATACATCCAATCAAATTCATATTAGAAATAGGTTAATATATTCAACAATTATTTTTATCATATTTTTTAAACCCTATTGAAAAATGATTTCCATTGATCTTCATTGACCTATTGATTTAAATTGATCTTTATTAATGTATATTGATCTTTATAAATAAAAATTAATAATAAAATAAATAAATATTGTTGTGCATATTCATCAAGATTGATATGAATATTCATTTTTATAAATTGATCCTCATTAGTCTTAATTGATCCTAAATAATCTGTACCTTGTTTGATCTGTATTTTTATCTTTGTTGATAGCAATAATTGATTTGAATGATCATCTGTTTAATCTTAATTGATCTAGATTGACCATGACTGACAGTAAAGATTTTTTGCAGGCACACAATGAAACGAAAATGCAGTACCACCACAAAAATAGGGGGTGCTGTATTAGAATTGAATAAGAGTTTGAAATTTGAACAGGCATTCTTTACACAGTGCGCGTTAATACATACGACTTTTACGTATGTATCATCTAATTTTAAGGATGCCCTGTAATTCGTGGTGGCACTTTTTGAATAGGATTCTATTTCACAGAAACACCGACAGTCAACCACCACTTGTCCTATTTACTGACAGTAAAATTCTATTTGTACTACCTCAGATTGTTGGCAATGAGGGCAGCCTTCCGTATGTCGATCTCCATGAAGTTCTGATTGACGATGTTGAATCAGAGGCGCCTGCTTCATTGAGAGATGCTCTTGTTTTCTTGGAGCTGGCATGCTTCATATCAGAAGAGTCAATCTGTAGAGGTACTACTGTGTTAATATTACTATTATTAATTTTTATTATTTGTGAATAAATTAATTTGGACCGCAAGTATGGTATGGTTTAGAAAAATTGGATGATCCCAAAGAAACTAAACCATGAATTATATTTCTTTTGCAGACACAGTAAAGAAAACATCAACAGTTGAATACTTCAAGCCATATCTACCAAATAAAAACGATTATATTGATGTGATGGTCAGTCATATTAATAGTCCACACAACTTCTATGTCCAAGAGGTGAGAATCATTGCTCTGAAGCCTGTTAGCATTTTAAAAAGGTTATGGTGCAGCAGTGGTAAGGGGGTCAGAGCACATGTTCCCTGGTTAGAAAACTAGTCATGCCGATCTTAATGTGTGTGCTTGGGTATCTGTGCTTTTCAGGTCTAAATGTCTCATAAGGCAAAAATAGTCTTACACTTTTTCTTATATATTCTGTCGTTATCCAAAATTTTTGCATCGTTCAATTGTCAGGTGTCCGTCGCCTAGTAAAATTAGAATGCCTAGTAATATTTTTATTTTTCACTCCAGTCTCCATGTTATTGACATGTCCGATCATCGTAGATTAAAAATGTGATAATGGTAACGCTCCCTTAGAATGCAATACAAATTCATTTGAATCTCAATTTTGTGTCGATAGAATGTATAAAACAAACTTTTAAGAAAATTAGCTTGAAAAATATGCAAGCTTCAGGCATTTTTGTCTGGAAATACTGTCTCATTTTGCTTCTATATTCTATAATATCCTCAGAACTTGACTATAATTAATTTTTCCCTTAATGTTTCTTCTTTTTGTGTCCTATAGATTGTACTTGGCGACCAATATCTACAGACCATGATGGACGAGCTACAAAAACATTACAGTAGCTCTGACAATAGTTGGCATGTACTATGTCCACACATGGGAATGGTCTGTGTAGCCAAATATGCTGATGATGACTTTTGGTACAGATCTCAAGTAGTTGGTAATGTATTTGAGTAATTAATTGTATTTCAAAAGATAATAAAACAAAGTTATTCTAAATAATTAAACCATAGCAGTGTATTTTATTTTAAATTCAATACTGTCTTATTACATTACCCCCTTAAAGTTTGAATTTGCATGTTGCAATCGCATATATAATAGTGTTTTAATATCTGTTGTTTTAAAGAAGCAGTTACATCATCATTTTTTGGCTCTCAATTAAGTAATAATCCTTGTATACCTCTGTTTAATGATTTTTCTACCATTTTATTGTTAGAACATGCCTTCACTTATGTCTATTTACACAAATTTAGAACGGGCCATGATACAGATAGCTCCAACCATTTTTTTTACAGGTTTACCTGGAGATGGTATGGTAGATGTGATGTATGTAGATTTTGGAAATGTCAGCAGGGTGCATGTTAAAGATCTTCGAATGATGGCAGCAAACTTTCTTAAATTACCCATACAGGTAATAAGATAATTCTAAATGTAAATTTTAGAATATTATAAAATACATACTGCTTAAAGTAGTATAATTTTATAATTGAATAGGCTTACCCCATTTAAGTTATACCTGATACACGAAAGACATATCCTGTATTTATTTGAATAAATGCCCTACTTTGAATAAACACCCCCTCGAATAGATGCCAAGTCTATGTAGTACAGAGAACGTTGGATGGATACACAAGTGTGAATCCGTTCTTGCGTCACACAGTCGCGCAATTCAAAAGCTCCTTAAAAATAGCAAGACTCCTGCTAAATGTTACATGGCTTTCCAAGATATTCCTACCAAAATAATCGTCTTCACATATTTTGTTTTTGTTTTTTTCCTAGGCTCTAGCTTGCTCTATGGTTGATGTTGCTGCAGTAGGTGGTAGCTGGAGTGAAGAATCTGCTACAAGACTTGGTGAGCTGTCTACCACACCATTAGTCATAGCAGTTCAAGGTAATTATCTCCTCTCGTTGGTTGAGAAATTCTCTCTCTTAATTCATAAAGGTGCAAATAGTTTTGAGTATAGATGATGGGTTCTCATGACACCTGGTTAAAATTACAATTTAATATCTTGAGAAATTCATATTTTAAAGTCAGGTCGGAAACAGTGACATTTTATTACTTGACTGAATTATAATCATTGACTGTCTATCTGACACCTGTTATCCACATTTAACATTTTGGTTTTATTGCTCTAACATTGTGGTTTTATTGCTCTCATATTTTGTAACTGTTCGCTATGTATGTAGTCATTTTACAACCATTGTAACTTGGTTGTGTTGTCTTAATGATTTAAGCTCTTTGTTTTATCCTGTAATTAGATAGTGCAGGTGAAATTAGCTGAAATAGTACTTTATACATAGATATGTGTTGGTTGGCCTTTTCTGTATTGTTTATTTTTCTGCCCCTCAACAGGCGTAAAAAATGACATCGTTTCTGTTCTACTGTATTCCCCACATCAGAAGGATGATGCCTGCCTGAATGCTGTACTGGTTGCTGAAGGATTGGCTAAAAGCACCGGACCAGGGTAAGGCTTCTATAGTTACGTTCACCAGACATAGCTCACACCATGGTGTGAATTAACGCCAAGCTATCGTATAATTCAAACTGAATGCTTATCAGTGAACATCTAAACATAAAATGGGTCGCGTTGGATGAAGTGTCACATCAAATGGCACAAACCTGTAAGCTAGCTGGCTTGAAACATTTGATGCGAGTACAGTTTCACACATTGTACTTACTACCTCAACCAGGTAGTTCAGGTGTGAACATTTTCATGCCACCATAATTGTGTCAGTCAAAAGCGTGAATTTTTAACCAGTATTTCTCTGCTTCAGTGAGCACTAAAACGCCTGTTTATGCCAGTGTTAATTTATCTGTGTATGACTGAGGTGTGTTTAGCTGTACTTGGTTCAGTTGGTATATATATTTCATGTACTCAATCTTCGTATAGTACAAGTATATGCGTTTTTTACTCATGTATCAAATAAAAGTTTTCCCCAAGGAGCAAAGATTGGATTCTGTTGATCTTTGCAAACTTGAATCTTTTCATACAACAGTTCCGTCAATGCAGCCGTCTTCAAGAAGTACCAGAAGAAGGCCAGTAACCAGGAGAAGATGGATGACCGTACCACTGCAGTCCCTGAGCCCTTAGACATTATATACAGTAAGTCGGAAGCTGAAGCCATGAAGAAGAAAGCATCAGAGGCCAAGAAAAAGCTTCCATATGTTGGTGTGAGGATCAGCCATGTGGTGTCACCATCATGTTTATATGTGCAGTTAAAAACAGCAGGCAAAGATGGATTGGAAAGGTATTGCTATTTTTGGAATACTTACCTGGATAAACTGACAATTTGCCAGTTGTCCTGAATTACAGTAGACCACCCCTCAAAAGATAATGAAAGTTTTTGTCCCAGCACAATATGCCACTCTAACTTACTCTCCTTTCACCAATATATAAAATCTATGGTATCATTTTGGTATTTATTTCCTAAAATAGCCATCAATATGTTATTATCTGTTTACGTTCTTGATTATGTATTTAGTTGTTTGTTTTTGTTTGTCAGTTTACAGAAGGCAATGATGGAGCATCTAATGAAGACGCCAGTGGACACTGGAGACTGGACAGAAGGTGACATTGGTGCCATGATTTACATGTCTAATGATTTCTACAGCAGGGCAAAGGTTATAGAACTCATACCAGAAAACAAGGCCAAGGTAGGATTGCCATCACATCAGTAGTCTAACTTGAATCTCCACTGTCTATTTGTATCAATTTCAATCCCAACACGATGGCGTGTATTTCAATACTTGGAGTATGTAATATACTTTCTTATCTGAGATTAATCAGTGGACCTTTCGGTTTTTGTATCAATTTCATTCTTAATATTTTAAGTGATCGATTTTAAATATCTGCATGACTTTTTAAACATTTTTATCAATGGTATTTTAATTGTAATTGCTTTTGTGTCTTTGTATTGCCAGAGGAAAACAAATTGCCAGTTGTCTTATTGGACAATAAATGTTATTTTATCTCATCTTACCATAGAGGAAGATCCACTGATGGAATTGGAATTGAATCATGTTATTGTTATTAAAACTTTCTATTATCATATGGTAATTAATGAAGGTGTGTTCAGCCTTCACTCTGCTTTACATATTTTTCAAATTTTACACTATCCCTAATTACTCTACAGGTTGAAATGATAGATTATGGAAATACCAATGTTGTAACTGTTAGTAAGCTTCGAAGGCTAACTTCTGAGCTGGCATCGATTCAGCCATTTGCTATACGCTGCCATCTTGCTAACGTGTTCCCGGCCGGTGGCAAGGACTGGACAAAGACTGCTTGTGAGTACTTGGCTGGCAAGCTGCAGGAGCTGGAATGCTACATTTTGAAGGAGGTAAGTGTAGTGCTTTGCATTGTAGCAGTTTTCATTACAATTCTCATCATCAGAAAGTTACTGTAGCACACCATTTTTCTGAAGAAATATTAAGTACATGTATTAAAGAAATCTACACCACAAAAAAAAAGTTGTTCCTTAGGTTTTTTTTTTTTTTGTTATTTTTTAAATCTGAATTTATATAGCACCTTTCACAATTTGAAGAATATACAAGGCACTGGCATCATAATTTACCTGGTCACTTGATGCTGAGTTTGCAAACAGGCACATTTTGTGCCACTTTCTCTGCTCCCTGGGGAAGAGTATCCCTAGTCATACTGTTTAACCCATAATTTCAGTGCCATACCCTCTTACTAGGTATTAATTTATACTCCTGAGTGGAGAGAGGCAAACGTAAGTAAAAGTATGTTGCCCAAAGACACAAGCAATGCGAAGAGCGCCCGTCTCAAACTCCTGATCTCATGGTCAGAATTCCAACACCACACTGCGACACATACTGCTACAAACATCATTCGTTAAAACATCTTCAGTATATTGAAGGCAACAGCATACCAGATGTAGTAGTTAAAATTCCTAGCTCAAAGATTTAGAAAGAATAGGCAGTATTTGGATCCAAGTCCATATTGATATAAATCCCTCATTTTGTTTATATTATCTTAATTTAGGATGAAATAAATAAAGATGGCTCTTTTCCGATTGATCTCCTGTATAAGAAGTCATGGAAAGAATTAGCAAAGGGAAAAAATACTGAGGAGACGGAGCTTGTGTCGGAGCTTTTGATAAACGATGGCTTGGCATTACCCAGTCCACAAAGGTATGTATGAGTCTGAGACAAAAGCATTTACCCCATCCCTAGTAGTAGATTTCTAGATAGACAGTAGCATACTATATGTGTTATAGTTTTGTAGGTGTTAGAAATGAACACCTTTGGCCTTTAATCATTTTTCTGGCCTAGGGAGGGGGTTAGTATCTGTCAAGGGTCCCACCCAAGTTTACAGGATACGAAATGTGGAGTGAAGAGTATGCCTGGTGGAAAAAACTTTTACATTTTGATGGCTTTTAGCTGTCCTTCTAATGTCTGAGCATGTGCTATTTACCCACTATACTAGGGATCAAAATAAAATTTATAATTTAATAAAAAAATAAGCTAATTGTGTAAAGCAAGTAAACTTGAAAAAAAAAATCATATGGTTCATTTATTATTTTCATCATTTTCACAGGGAGGGGGTTGATGGCATTGTACACTTTTAAAATAGTAAGAAAATGGCAATTGGAAATGTATTAGTTGTTGTTCCCAAAAACCCCATAGCCAGCCAAATTTTAATGTTACAGATTGAATTTACTTGTAAATGGTCAGTTTGTTTATACACAAGTGTCATTTTACATCTCTGATTAATGATGTGTTTACAAGTATTGTGTCTCAAAATACCAGGGAATCTTGCTTTATCTTTCTGTAAATTTGACGTAAACAAGGATAAACTTTATGCTAGTAGCCAAAAAAAAATACCAAAAGCCTGATGGTGTAATGATGGGACCATGTTTCACTGTGCTGTCCTAAGCCTTCCTAATTCTTCTACTAATTCCTACCTTTTAGATTCACACTTGCTATTTAACTTTTTAACACAATTTATTATTTGTGTTCCATGGATATTCATGATGACGTAGGCTTTACATGTTCCATTACTAAATACATCAACAACTTTGTACATTCTCAAGCCTAGACATTGAAAGTTGGCCCTCATCTAAAAAGCAAAAACAAATCATGCACCATTAGGTGAAAGGCCAAGCATGTGTTTTCTCTCCCTGTGCATTAATGAATAAATTTTATTTTATTTTATTCAACTTAACTGGATCACAAAAAGAAACGCCATAAAGGCAAGTACAGAACAGGTGAATAAGCACCTCTACAGAGCTGTTTTACCACCATATAAAGATCTATTAAAGCTATAAAAATAATATAATTTGTATAAAGATTTGTCCAATTTGCAAAAAACAATTAAAATTTGAATAGAAAATGTTCATTATCTAACAACAACCAGGGCAGTGACAAAACGAAACCCATGTGCAGATATTATCAGAATTTTTACAAAATAAAATCTTCAATAAAAACATTAGATTTGTTTACAGCCATTTAGGGGGTAGGGGCATTTATTCAAGAAAAATAATGAATACCCAATGCATTTATTCCAAATGAGGCTCCAGAGGGGGCATTTACTCGAGGATGGTGTTTATTCAAAGTGGGCCGTTTATTAAAAAATGTTACTAATTGTTAAATATTCTGTAGTCAACAACTTTGCCTTTAAATATTTAGGTTCTCAAAAAGGAGTACATATATATAATTGCTCAATAATAACATGTCAATCTTATAGCGCATCACACCACGACTTTCACTGCGATTTACATCATTACCCCGGTCATTGGATTTATGAACACTATAGAAAGCATTCCATGGGGCTGCAGTCTTGTTATCTGTGCATTGGCAGTTTCAACTTGCCAGATGTCAATTTATAATCCTGGGTGTAGTGAGGATGGCATGAATAATGTGCCCTGCCAAAAAAACAAAAATAAGTGACCAATTTCCAGTTTGAACTCCGGATTTTTCAATGGTAAGTCTGCTGCTTTACCACTGTGTCACATGCCTAATCATTTACAAACTGTAATTGTTTATTTAACAACTTGTTTTATGTTTAATTTATGTTTGTATTAAGGTGAGGTAGATTGACACACTTCTTTGGGGGCCTGGTAATGAGAATTTGAATTATATCCGCATTGATAATTTGTTCGATGAAAGTCCGGCCCACAGCAAAAAGTCGGTCGCTTGAATCATATAGTGATTTCAACACTTTACACCAAGAACGTAAAGCATGATTAATAATGTCAATGAAGCCATCTGATTACCAATAAGATGTGATGACATAAAAACAGATTTACAGTTTAATATGCATTGCAATTAAGACTTGTACATTGCATCGGTGGATGTAATCAATGCAACTTGTTACGGTTATCGTAAATTGACTTGCAGCTTGATTACATGGATTTAGATCAAAGACAACTGATGCTTAACTGAAATTCAGCATGATTAAATATTATCTTAGCCTAATCCAGAATTTTAAAAAGTTTGTTTTAATCTTTTATGTATTAGTGTATGTTTTTTTATACTGTAGAATATCGGTCATGACAGCCCGTCATATATTTGATAGGATTTTATTTCGGTTTAAATATCTTTATTTTGTAAAACCTAAAGGTGTGAATTACTGCGATAGCTACTTGATGAAATAGAATCAAACTATTCTATGCATTTTCTTCTTTGTATAAATGGTACATACAAAAGTTAAAATAAGTTATACAATAGTAGTCCTAAATATATAAATCTTAAAGAATAAGTTTTTGCTTAACAATTTAAAATTATGAAACCATATTACTTAAATTGAATGCAAGGAATTAGGCAATTGCCAAAGAAGATAAAAACCTTGTGTTGGGCTAGCCCAAAAAGTAAAAAAAACATAGATTAGAATGACGACAAAACAATAAGCGGCCAGACAGACAATACGTAATACTAAGACAAATGTCATTTATAGTATTACCATGCCTCTATCCAATTCTACGTAATTCTGTTAATATCATTTGTAAAATAGTTTTTGCCTTCCCATATTAGGATCATATTAATTACCCTGATGCAATCAAGAGTAGAAATATCCAATTCTGCATATGCTAATATCATTTGTAAAATTGTTTTCACACTCCATATTAGAATCCTACCACATATGTCATTAGTATTACCATGCTTTATCCAATTCACTGTAATTCTGTTAATATCATTTGTAAAATAGTTTTCACCCTCCCATATTAAACTCCTACCTTACGTCATTAGTATTACCGTGCCTTTATCCTTTTCTACATTATTCTGTTATTATCACTTGTAAAATTGTTTTTGCCCTTCCATATTAGAATCGTACTAATTGCTGACTGAAGACAGTATATTGTCTCTTCAGATAAACATATGGACGATATAAATAATTAAAAAATTAAATATTATGTTTGTATAAATAAATAACAAATTAAATTTTTTTTAAATTTGTACTCTTGATTTGTTTCAGAATAATGCAAATAATGAGTATGTACAGTATAAATATATAACAAATTAGATATTTTTTATTATTTCTTCTCCTGATTTGTCTGAATGATGGATAAAAAATTGTCAACAATTGATTTTGGCAGATGGTTTCTTTATTGATGTTTTGACTATTGCTTTTCAAATTCAGACATTATATAAATACAACCCATCTTATGCGCACCTGTATCGTTGACAGAGATTAGTTGATTAAATGATAAAACCACATTTACATTTTTCAATTGAACAACATGCGTTTTGAATCAAAGGGAAAATACCTGCCTCACATTCAACACTATTATGTTAATCTCTCAAAACAATTGCTGTTTTCATCTGATGTCGTTAAGATCGCATTTTTACAGCATAAACCAATACAATTGAATAGTAATTTTATACTGTATTGTATTAGCAGGCAGGTCGTTGACTTATATGTGCTGGTAGCCACTTTTATATTAGAAATAAATATTCTGAATCAGGCTAGGCCGATTGTCAAGTAATTTTCCATGATTTGTAGAGGGCACTGTTGGCCTATCATGCTCCAACCAGGGAGGAGAGGGGTATAGCTACAATTGGCTTCATAGTTTTTTTATTTAACTATACTATTTATATTTGTATTATTTTATGTTAAGTAATTTTTAACATAAATACACATCATTTTTTAATGTTGAACAGTATATTGTTTTTGTTATTATACATATGAACTTAATATTTGCTCTACCATGAACAGCTACAGGCGGTAAGCTTTCGTAAGTCATCATCATTGATAAAATTGTGCATGTAGTGGATAATGTAGCAAAGCCTTTGGATCTATAAATGCAAAGGCCGGAATCCGGCTCCTACTGTTTCACAGATAATTCATTCAAGCTAAGCTCTCTTATGGTGTAGTGTTTGAGCAGGGATGAATTTGAGTAGCTGAGTATCAAAATAGACAGTAAAATAATTCACAATTCAGGCCTGAAGTGTTGTCACTCAGAATGTAAACTGAATAGATGTAATTATCTGACACATAGTATTATGTTATTAAATCTAATGTGTTTTGGCAGAATTTTTTTTGTTTAGAGTTATCGAGTGACAGCAGCCATTTCAGTGAAGAGGAAATGCAACTTGATTGTAATGATGATGAAAATATATAGTAATAGCAATAGAAAGAAATAAAAAATACAGAAAAACAGGAAAATAATTATATATTAAGAATACTGTATGATTAACAGTTTCTGGTAAATTTAGCATCAGTATGCTAAAATAAATAAATATGTATAAAAATAAACAATAAAATGATGATGATGATTTCTAATCAATTATTTAATATTTTGGAACTACCAATCTATAGCATAAGTAAACTACACTATACTAAGAAAAGGTTCAATTAAATAAAAATAGTAATACATTGTTATTATGTTAAAAATAACTGAAGAGGATTTGCTGCTTTCCAATCCCTGGGTCCTGGGATGAAACCCAGTCACACCAGGGTTTTCCTTGTACGTAGGCTCCACAGGAAAAAGGGTCCTAGCCAACCTTTTTCCCACCTTTTTTCACCCCAGTTTTTAAATATTTAAAAATCTGTGTCTCATTAACCACTGTCGAAACACGGAACATGGGCAGTGAAATAAATAAAATAATTTATAATAATGATAATTAAAGTGATGGAAGTATCATAACAAATATTGATTAAATTCAGGCTTTGGGGGAAAACAAAATTTTGGTATGCTGTATAACTGATTTTTCACACAAAAAGCATATTTGACGGGGGGGAAAAGGGCGTAACCACCACTTTTCTACCTTACCACCACCACCCCCATTTCTAAATATTCAAAAATCTGTATCTCATTGACCACTTTTTTCGTCAAATATACTTCTTGTGTACAGCGTATAAAAAACAATTTTTCTAGAGACTGGCTCTTTGATACTAAACTTCATAAGGAAATTACTGCAAATAAACATTGTGATGATACACTTACTAATAATTGGTAATTGTTTTTAAATTCTTGTCTTCATGCGGTTTATCTGAAGCAGAAATAAAAAATGAAAAAAAAACCAAAAAAAAACCATGAAATTAATTCTCTCTTGACTCATCATATTAAAAACAAAATTCTTATTTAATTTAAACAAAATTATTGTTTTTGAAAGTGTAGATGCCAATCAACCAGAATGGTTTTTAATTAGGAAGGCCCACTGGCCAAAAGCAGCCCACCAGTGAATATAAAATAGTCTGCGTAAATATGACGGAGTACCATGGAAAATACAAAATGAAATATATTAATACATTCACACTGTAAATTTATGTCATTAATAACCTTTCAAATACAATCCAAAAGGTTGAAAATTGTCATTTCAATGTACATAGGACTAGGAGTGGGTGGATGTTGTTGATTTGATGTACTATACTAATGTTAGTAATGAACTTTGAAAATGATGTATTAAAACATTATTGCTGTAAATTTATATCAACCTTTAAATACAATCCAAGCAGCTTGCAAATTAAACAAATTTTATGTTATTTTATATGTTAGTGGATTCTATGTGTAAATATGAACTTTGAAAATGATGTAGGAAATGTATTTTAAACATTAATTCTGTAAATTAAAGTCAACAATAACCTTTCAAATACAGTCCAAATGCTTGCAAATTAAACAACCTGTAATGGTAGTGTACAAGGATGTACTGTATGTTGGCGATTTCATGAGCTGTTCTAAAATTATTAACTGTGAACTAAAACATTAATTCTCTAATTTTATGTCACTGATCAAAACCTTGCAAATTATTACAAATTTTCAAGTTTATTTTCGTCGAATATCATTTTTTGTTTTCGAACGTTCATGTTATTTTAAATTAACTGTAAATTCAAAACATGAATAATGTATATTTGTATGCTATAGATAAGTGGTATTTTACCATACATCTGCTATTACATTTTTTAATCACGACAACCACTTATTGATTTAGTTGTCCTGTGTTAGGCCTACGTTCTCTTCACCGATTCGGGTTAAAATACATCTTGAATTCAGACTATTTGTAGTTCAGTATTTGTAATACAATTTATACACAAGGGACACAATTGAATATTTTTACTTGTATAAGTCTGTAGTTACAAATGACATTTTAGATTTTATAATACAGTTGAAATTTTGTTTTATCGATTTTTCAGGAAGAAGAAAAGACAGAGTGTTGAATCAGTGGATGCACAAGAATCGGATGAAGCCCTCAGAGCTTGTTCAAGACTTTCCAAATATTGCATTTCTGATGTAGATTGTGTGCAAAAGGAACTCCTAGCATCCGATGTCACTGAACACAGTAAAAGCAGAAAGTATGAAACTGAACCTCCTGAAAAACTTGCAAAAAACAAGGATGGTTTAAGCGGCGGTCTTGAAGAACATCATTTACCAGAGGTTGATCAGGAAAGTCAATGTATGAAAGATAGGAGCAGCATCTCTTCCGAAGGCATTCTTGCAGCTGAGAAGCGAAGAGAGATTGCAGGTAACATCAATGATGTTGAAAACAACTGTTTTCGTATGGAGAGTTTGTCTCTATCAGATCAAGAGGGTGAATATGACTCTGACAGAGATAGCTATCGTAGCTCAGTGGACAGCAGTGTCTGCAGCCTTGATAAGAACAGTGTCCATAGTACTACCAAGAGTAACAATATCCCACACTCAGACAATAGAAGTACCCAAAGCCTGGATAGATCCAGTGTTCATAGCCCGAGTAATAGCAGTCTTCATCACTCGGATGAGAAAAATTCCCATAGCTCTAGTAAAAATAGCATCCATAGTCCTCCTGAAAGCAGTATCCATAGCCATGGTAAAAGCAGTAGCCATCACTCAGACAGAAGTGTCCATAGCTCTGGTAAAAATAGTCCTGTTGAAAATATTGTCCTTAGCCTGGGTAAAAGCAGTGACCAGAGCCCAAGTGGGAGCAGTATTCACGATATTGGTAACAACAGTGTTGATACCTCTCGGAAGAGCAGTGTACAAAACTCTGGTAAAAGTAGTGCCTGTAGCAGTATTCCAAGCAGTGCCTACAACTCTGATGATAGCTGTTTGCCTGGGTCTGACATTGCCGAATCTGCTGCGATTAAAGACAGTACTGCCAAATATGCTTTGGAAACTCAACAAAACAGGGTTGTAGATATTGACAAAACTTCCACACCAGACGAATGCAATGCCAACTTGGATTTCGATCTTAGTTCAGAGATCAGTTTATCAGATGGGGATAATGAACCAGTTGCTAGAAAAAGCACCATTGTGGAGACTTCTGACCAAAAAATCTCAGATATCTGCGATCAGATGTCGTCTCATGGAAAGAGTCAACCAGATGATCAAACAAGTAATCCATATGTACAGTATGGTCCATTTGAGATGCCCACATGCAACCCATGCGACATCGTTGTTACTTTTATAAATGAGCAAGGTATCATCTATGGCCATGAGATTTCAGAAGGTTAGTGGATTTTAATATTTGCATTTTATTTCTCTGTCACATTATTAAGAGATTGGCTTAGCTCGGTCGGCTAAACTTGCGGTAGCCACTGTGTGTGCGCTGAACAGTGGAGATCCCTTGATCCCTGTTTCAGTTTCTTGGATATGCTAACAGCAATGTACAGAAATCAACTTACTTTGCTTCCCATAGATTATTCCTTTTCATCTGAAAATACATTTAGCACAGACACAATCAACATTACCAAAGGACATTGAACAATGGATTTATTTGGTGTAATCGCCAAGGATGACCCCGAAAGTCTGAAGACGTATTACCATGTGCATGTTAAAAAACGCAGTATACTCTTCAGAAAATACAGTAGTGGGGGAACAGTTGAATTACAGGTCTGCCAGTGTACCACCCAATCCCCAGTGTGGTCCACCAGAAGGACCCCACTGGAAATACGTCTTCAGACTTTCGTGGGTTATCCTTGGCATTTGCACCGAATAATCCATCCATCAATGTTCTTTGGTAATGTTGAATGTGTCTGTGCTAAATGTACTTTCTGATGAATAGGAATAATCTATGGGAAGCAAAGTAGGTTGATTTCTGTACATTGCTGTTAGCATATCCAAGAGCCTTCCTCTACTATGTGTACAACAGAAACGTAAGCATTCTGTCCTACAGTCCTTTGGTCTTTAAGGATCAATATTCTTCCTCACTAATTCATTATACATGTTACCATTACTCTAAGTACCCAACAACGACTCAAACTTGTTCTGTGAAAAGTGAGATTTATGGCTTAAAGATGTAATTATTCCCTGGTGTATTGCCACAGTATGAATTTAAACTGAGCATGTATAAGACATCACTGGTGCCTTTCAGCCACTACAAGACAGGTCAGATGAGAGATTATGTTAACTAATGAGAGCTATAACATAAGTCTTTTTTATTCTACATATATCTGTTCACCAACTTAATCTAACCAATAAAGATTACAATAAAACCTTATAAAAACTGTACCGGCTACCGGTACATGTCCTAGCAGTATACACTGTGTATAATAGCCATATAAATTGGCCTTGATAAGATCGATAGATACACAGGCCAAATTTTCTAGTTTAGCCTCAGGCCAACTGAAGTATTTCAGAATAAGATATATTGCCTGTTTAAAATTTTTTTAAACCTGAAACAATTTTTTAAAGAAAGCACTGATTTAGCTTATTTGCAAGCCATCAATTGAGTTTATTAAAACTGGTTTTTTTTTTCTCACCTCTGTTTTCTTGATAGGCTAGTAAAACCATTAAAGTCACTGTTATTTAAACAGTGGTCTCAAATTGCAAGAAATGGTACAATGGTTTTGGTTCCCCTGCATAGTCTGTTTTTGTGGCTTTCCTGTGTTTTTTTTAATTTTAGGGTAGTTTGTTCTCTTTTTTTTATCTGGGTATGTGCAAATAGAATGGTATAGTTGGACCCTCTTTTATTTTTAATTAATAAAATGGGTTTTTTAATTCTTAAATTAAATCAGATATTTTGCACATGGTTATACCAAGGAAGTGCTACCTTATGCTATCTATTCCTTGTCTCCGTCGTTGTTATATCTTTTTTTTAACAACCCTTGAAAGAACTGTGGTCTATATAAGACTAACAATCTTCTTTACTTAAAAATTGTATTTTGACTGATTATATTCAAGTCAGATGAGCAGAAAATTATTTTTATAGAAAATATTTGCATATTTGATGTAGGGATATAGGAAAAATCAATCATGCCTTTTATCAAGATTAATGATACAAGAAATGGCAATTCACAATTGAAATTAGCAATATTTCTATGAATGTATACAACATTTTATGCTGTTTTGACATTCATATATTTTATTATTATATGATTTGCAACTTTGGGATGATAGAAAATATACTGCATTTTTTATGTCGTTCTTTTCATTTCATCATCAAATTACTGTATGAAATATACAGTATGTATGGGATGTTTTATTAACCTTTCATTTCTAAGGATTGATACTATGATTGTGAGATGGAATGCAAGCATCTTAGCATGTTGACTGATAACTGCAAACATACTCATATTACAATGTGTTACGGCAGCACCACAAGAAACTGCAAACCTTAATATGCCAGTTCACTCATCAAGAACAGTGATGGAAAAGCCTATAGTCTTTAAGGAAAAAAACTTTTCCTTTGCTCTCTATTCCTTCATAACATTACCACATACTCTGCTACAAGATACAATAAGGGTGCGTTCGGGCGAGAACCGGAAAACCTTTACTAGTTTCTTACCGGTAAAAGTATCCGCGGGTGGTCTACCCGTTAATGCACAACTCCAACACAACACCGCTTTCGAAAAACCATTAACCTCGGATGTCAATATGTAAATGCCAGTTTCTATCCCATAATCCCCTTTTATACCTCCTCGCTCGGCCCTCTAGCCTCTCTCCCTCTCTCTAAAAAAAAAACGCGCGATCCATTTCCCGATTCTCCCGAACGTAATTTATAATACAGTAATTAATAATAATACTTGACATATTTTCGACTGCCATTTCAAAATGATGAATTTTTACCAACTAACGGCAGTTGTCACAACGTTGCTAGGTATCCAGGCGCGATTGTTCTTACAAGAACAACCACAACAAGACGGCCTGGAAATGGCAGCCCTGATGATTAGATTGTTTATAAAAACAGAAAATTACTACCATTGTCAAACAAATAAGCAGTGGCCCCATGATGATGATCGGTATGCAAGCGGACGCGAGTAATTAACAACCTGGATTCTAGGCTAGCCCTCCGTTGAAAATATTATTTTATCGAGCTTTTCAGTTTTGTTTTTGGAAAATAACTGTAAAAAGAATCGGGAGAATTAAAATGTAAACAAACTTTAGCTCTGGCGCGTGCCGAAACAATTAAAAAGCAATCAAAAAAGGATTAAATAGGATTAAATGCTCCCTGCTGCTAATGCATGCGCAAATAGGCCAGTTTTAATCCTCCAGAACACTGCAATTTGCAGCGTTGGGTTATCGGCGAATATCAGCAGGCGGTCCGCGATTAACACCCGTTCGGGCAAAAACTAGAAATTGCTGTTACCGCTTTTACTCCGTGTTCAACACCAAAAAAAAACTCGCCCGAACGCACCCTAAGTCATCTGACGTAAAGACTTCATATGGATCCAAATGGATATTTGTAATATATTTCATTTTGTTGATTACAGTAAAGATGTAGATGCAGTTTGGCACTGTGGAAATGGTTTGGTTTTCCAACCTCTCGTGTATGGGGGTTTCATTCCTTGCTCTTTATTTTACTGGTGTCTTTGAGAAAAGGACTTGATCTGCATTGCTTCTCTCTACTTAAGAGTTTATATGGGTATCTGGTGGGGTTGCTTGCTCCTGTACTGATTACTAGCAGCAACATTTGAGCATGTGGATCTAATGACCTGGAAATGACCTTTTTTTATCTGAAAAGGTCAACAGAACACACCCCGAGAAGGGTCGAGGACAAGCCCCATGAAGCTGTAGCATTCTAGTCTAGCATGTAAATGGTAAATTTCATTTTATGTTTGGTGCAAGTGATGGTTTGGTTTATCAGAAGGAGGCTCACTCAATTGGGGTTTGGTCAAACATTGGAAACTTCGCTAGTGAAAGCCTAAGGAAAGGAAGATGGGTGAATGTTTGGATTGGTTGATAGAAATTATAAAAGATTAGCTGTTTCATGACTACTCTGCATAAAACACACATTTTAACACATACACTGTAAAAAAAATGTACACCTCATATATTAACGTATCTTGTATTGGCTTCAGTATTTTTCTCTTTATTCATCTACACTTCTAAATTTACTACTACATGTCTAGGAATGCTCCCCAGTGTGCTTCAAACATTCTATGATTTATGGAAATCGCAATTGCAATACAGATCACTATTTATGATATAGCAAGAGATCATTATTTTACGATCCACCAATTCACGGCACTGTAGGAAGCGGCGCTCACAAGCATGAACCACACTACACACTTGCATAGTTGGACGCTGGAGGCTATCCATTTGAAATTTAAGATGTAAACAGGAATATATTCTGACTATTTCCTCCATTGAATGTTGTTTTCAATCCACACTGTGAATTCATCTTTAGAAAAATACCTCATTGAACAATCACTTACAAACGGTTACTAAAAGCCTGTCGTAAATTTTCATTATATTGCGATTAGAAACATGTATTTTATAATTGCTAAGAGAAATAGCTGTTAAGTTCGTCTAATATCGTACATTCCATGGGCAATATTGGAACAGAACCTGTGGACATATTTCACGGTCAAAATATCTATGCTGCTCGTGACCTGGGAATTGATAGTAAAACTAAATAAAGTAGGCCTAAATTCTGGTAATTAACCTAGGCGGGATTGACACTAATACCATTTAAATTTTAATGAAAAAAAATGTAATATTTGTTGACCAGAAGAGCCTTAGAGATCAAAATTACATCAAAAAAACCAATACATGTTTCGGAAGAGTGCTAGCATAACCAATGCAGTTGTTTATAGGATTTCAGTTCAGTCTTTTTCATTGTTATTGAAGATGCTCTAGTTTATATTTACACTAGGGAGAACAGAATAGAAGCTCTGAGCTAATGCCATTCAAAGACCAAAATCCACGCTAGTAATGCTCCCGTAACCACAGTTGCAATGAGCAATCTTTAGAGAAAATATTGCAAAATCGCTCAAGGATTGCAGCGCACGTTTAACCATGATGCAAACTTTTGAACCAGCATCTGCCCGTAAACGCAAGTTGGTACTTAATGAGTTCATTCGATATAGTTTACTGATTTTTTTATGTATACCTAATTACTTGTAAAGTCGATCTGTTGTAAATCATTACGTATGGCTTTATGGTTTGTCTCTTATTTAAAATCAAGACTATTTTTAATTACCGGACCTAATGGCAAATTTGCCTCTCAGATTCAACATGTAATAGAATAAATTTAAGACCAAGACATCAATCTAACAAGTATCCAATATTAATGCATTATTTAAGGAGAATAAATGATACACCAAATAATTAATAATAATTTTATTTGTTATATAGCACACGTATCTATTTCAGGTCAATGTATACAGATCATTTAAGCCAATATGTCTAGATTTAGCACCAGACACTAATCTGGCATGCATCCCATAATATTAGTACATTAATTAAAGATAATAAGTAATACTTGCAATCATAAATTATAATTTTATTTTCTTATGTAGCACATGTATTTATTTCAGATCTTTGGATAGTATCATTAAAAACAAAACTGATTGAATAATTTTGCATTCAGTCAGCAATTTTGGGAACAAAAATTATGTTTGAGGCAACTATATTCAAGTAACATTTTTGTAGTTACAATCATTTTGACACTCCAACTTGCAGTGAGATGCAGTAATTAGGAGAGGGCAGCGTAGATCAGTCAAGTAAAATGTGTGCGAACTCAAATGCGAAGACCTACACAGAGCTTTGTTTCCTAGTTCAATATAATTTTACTGCAATCTTTTAATGGTCATGTGGAACCTTCAATACATACCAAGAAATACAATACAAAACCTAAATTTCAAATTAAGCATTTGAAACCATGGCTAAATTTCACAATTGGTGAATAAATATTTTATATTTATTTCCAACGGCACACTTGCTAAAATTCACCTTTCTGTGATGTATGAACCCTTCATTCGTCATTATACTGTAAGAAAATAATTAATAAATGAGAAAAAATAATATACTGGCATACGCACCAATCACATGTAAAAGCTTTTTTGGCCTGGGCATTTATATGTCAGAGGTTAATACCCATCATAATGGTGTGCTATAAATGCCACGGCTTACCAATCTCAAGAAATATATGTCAGATAGGAACAATATTTAATATGCTATGGCACCAACAAGGCTTACTCTAGGAAGTAGTTTGTAGTTGTAAGACAACTAAATTGCAAATTTGAAAATAGTGAAATAATTATATACTGTATTATTATAATAATAATAAATAATAGAGTTAAAATTCTAAGAATTCTTTGGCAAATCTGATGATGCAAATACCATCTTTATTTGAAACATTGAGAATTATGAGAATGGCTATGGAAATTGATTGTTGAACACACCGTGTGACCCTAAGTACCCGATTCTGAAATTCAGAAATTAGTATTATGTATTAATAATTCATAATGGTGTGGGCTATATCCTTATGAATGTATATGTATTACGATTTAATGAACCTTTACACAGTGGCATAACAGCTTTGAGCTCTCACTAGTTTAAGCCAGGGGCCCCGGAGAATCAAGGGGCACCCCCACAAATTATTTTTTTTTTACAAACAAATAACCAAGTGAAATTAAACCATGAGCAAAAGCATTGACACATGAATATGATAGATATGTTTTTGTCCATAAATATTTATTGATTTTAATTTGATTTTTATTTATTGTAATATGTTTATTAGTGCTTTTTTTTTTTGGTCAAATCATGATATATAAACTTAGAATTTTAATGTGTAAAAAAGACATTAAAATACATCATAGAATGCTAAAAATGCCAGACAGCCACTGGGGCTCTCCACAGCCCCAGGCCCCAGCGTTTTGGGCCCCTATAGGGCCCCTGCCCAGGGCCGCCGGCCCCTTTGTTACGCCACTGCCCTTACATCATATTCAATTTTTTAGTTATTAATACGAAGTTAAGAAGTAAAATGAAAGTTATAAAATGGTAAAAGAACCATTTAAGTCCAACATTTTGTTATGAAGTTACAAAAGTTTAAACATACAGCTGTTTAATAAACGGTATTTGAGAAATCAGCCTTCAAAGTTTACAGTTTTCGGACATTTAAAGGCCATAACCAAATTACAACATGGCATGATGTATACATAGAGAAATTCTCTATGATAGATATAAAGTTTAGTGCACTGAAATATATTTTGAAAATTTTCACATTCCAACATGTTTTGCCCATCATGTTCGAAACACGACTTGCGAGGAGTGACTGATTTGGCTTGTCTTCGCCACATATTGGTAACTTACAAGTAATGTCGGATGAAATTTTACAGTGGACATATAGCCTAAGTTTAGATAAAACATTGTAAATTTCTGAAGCTGTTTGATGTCTTTCTTTGTCAAACTAGCCCCCTCCCATTACCCCTTTTCCTGGAATCTGGATTTGACATACTTGTATCACATCATAGTTTTATTGACCTCACCCCTGTTTGAATTCATTAATTTGAAGTCTAATGTACATTAGGACATTAACCTATCATATATTTTAAGAATATTCATCAACATTGAATATTCCAAGTTGTCACAACATTTGTAGCCTCTGTTGGCCTGTTTTGTTCGACCTAAGTGGGTTAATGCACCAATCTAATTTGTTATCAATTACGGTACCTAAACATTTGTATTCAGAAGCTACATAAATCTCAGTACCCACAATGTTTAGGTTTTATGTTCTG
>NW_022714175.1:478006-503485 GCF_011630105.1 Anneissia japonica
ATATATGCCTCATTAACCTTCATTGGATTAACTCAACTATGTGTACAACATGATTAAAAATTTAAAGTTTGATCGATAAACTAATAAACAATTCCAATCACTAACTGAATATGTATAAAAAATAAAGTTCCTTAATGTAATGAAATATTTATAAAGCAGTTTTTTTCATTAAAGGACGAGCTAGATTCAAGGACAAACTAAATTATTATTAGAAACATTTGATCTGTTGATTGACGACTTCGTATTTTTGAGTTAACCAACTCTCAGAGATGAATATCCAAACTCGCATCTCTTAGATCTTATTTGGTATTGGTATTGGATGGAGACACATTATGCATAATAAAATAAATAAAAAAAAGATTAAAATTGTGTTTGAACAGAATGTTTGATGACATTTTTAAATAGTATTGATGTTGAAAAAAAGAATAATAAAGGTATACCATATTTGAAGAGTTTATGATTATACTTTGAGTTTAATGTTAAAAAAAATCAGGCCAACCATTGCAAGTAAATGTAATTACATGCTATGCAAAAGTGCATTATAACATTTGTACAGAAATGTGTCTCATGTGAAATCTCATTAAGTTCGTTTTTTGATTGGTAAATCCAAAATTGATCAAGAAAATCTCTCTAGCATGTTAAGACTAAAGAAAGTCTTAAGTTTCTGAAAAAAAAATTTTAAATGATGAAAATTAAATGAAACAGTTTTTTTCAGGCTCCTTTTTTAAGTTGAGGCAAGACATTTTTTATACCTTGTTATTGTGAACACGTTGCCTGCCAATATTGATGATTTAAAATAAAAATAAAATTTTATTTTTGGCTAATTAGCAAACTCAGTGCTACGAAAAACTTAAAATTTCAGAGGTTTTTATTACGCCCTTGTCCGTTGCCTTGAAATAAAAAATAAGATTAAATAAATTTACAGCATTTAACCGTCCCATTACTACAGTGTTTACATTCAACAATAGCATTTTATTTTTTCCTCCTTCTGGATGTTTTTCACAAAACCATTTGGTAAATAAGAACACAAAATTTTATTTATATCTTCTTTCCGCCCTCTGACAATCTTTAAAAAAAATAAGTTGGCAAAACAAGTTATAAAAAAATCTCGTCTGAGTAGGTTGTTTAATATAACATTTAGTCCTACACACGCTAACAATTAGAATGTATATAGCAAGTTTGAACTTCTGAACTTGTGGCAACTTGGTGAATTTGACCTATGGAAATTGAGTATAAATAGTAATGAGTAGTCTGACCTTTTGACCCAGGCTGAACCTTCTTTTTCATTGAACTTATAACTTGAATTTTGAAATTATATATTTGAAAAATTTGAAAATGCAACTATATACACTATCAAATTTTCTTTGACAAAAAGATATTGTATGCCCATATATAGTCATGATGTGCCTATATATGGTCATGATATTATGTCATGACCACTTTTAGGCATGTCACATGTAGGGGTTAAAGATCATCCATAATTACATTTTACATTTTTTTAAATTCTTCAATACAAATTATTTTTATTTTCTCCTCCATCTAGACACTTTAGGTAGAATGAAGTTTATATCGTGATAGTTTAGATGCTTTGCCGCTCAGTCCCAGTTTCCTGCGTTTAAATCTGCTGGACACCACAATTTTCTTTTCTGCCGACTAAAAACAACTCGCTAATTAGCGCCATAAACATAGTTTATAGAGCAATGTTCCATTCTGTAATTGCAGAATGTTCTTGCTTTAGGATATGGAAGAAATAAAATAAAAGAAATGACAGAGAATAACGTTAATAAAATGTGGGTCACTCTTATAAGAGTCAGTATCCACATGGATAGGAGGTTGCAAGTTGCGTATGACGTCATAAGAGAACGTAAACAATTAGTGCATCTGATATATCACTAGCATATCGGCTGCATCCGGCATATTCGACCATGTGCAGTATATATTTATTTCCATAAACCTGATGCACGGTGCCAAAATGTCTCCCTCAAGCATGAATTGAAGTATAATAATGAATAAGTTTGATTTCTGCATGTGAAATTGAAATCTAATGGTGAATGTTTCATTCCTGAGAGGAGAAAAAAAAGGGGTTTTTTTCAAGCATAATTGGAAAATTAGGTAACAAACTAAACTTCACATTTTTTTGACTCTTGACATTTAAATGATTTTTCTTTCGTTGACTATGACACGTCATTCATCTCAATGCACGCCTTTCTTTACACACAGGTGCAGTACGTGGATTTTGGCAACAGCGAGGCCATGACAGCTGACAAACTGCGGATAGCGACATGCTTTACAGAGATCCCTCATCAATGTTTAGAATGCATTCTCTATGGGTCAAGAATAGTAAGTTCATGACAGATTATTGAGTGACCAATTTGTAGTCGTTTGTTTGACTGCCTGGGGAACCACTATGGAACCTCGGGGAATATTAACAAACAGAAGCGTACAGTGTTGTATATTCCATCAGTCTCGTATATCAGAAGTTTTTGTATGAGGATTGATTTTGATGATTTTTCACTTTTTTCTTTTTCTTTATATATTTTTCTTTATGTACCACATAGTAATACTAGTATTGATAATAATAACATATAAAGAGTAGTTGCATTATTTCTGTAGTCAGTGGAAACATTGTCAAATTTTAATAATTGCATTAATTCATTGTCATTGAAAACATTGTCAAATTATAACATCATCATCAATTGCATAGCCATTGGAAATACTGTCAAATTATAACAACAAACTACATTTACTTTCATAGTCATGGCCATAGCCAAATTACCAATGTTGAGAGTACCTAGCGAACATTCCTAGTTATTCATGAACATCAGCTTTGACCAAATATATTCAACTTAGTAGCAACATGCATCATCCTGCCACTGAACAAATGAGCTTTTAAATATCTCTCTTCAAATTGGGCACTTAATCATCCATCAGAGAGCAGCTTAGCTCAGTAGGCTAACCTGGTGGAAGCCACTGTGAATACGCTGAACTGTGCAGATCTTTTAAACATAACGTTGTTTCCTGGTTCAATTACCGTAATTGCACTCTTGTTTTTCTGCTGCAAAGCTGAAATGCAACTTTCAATCATCTTTAACATTGTTTAACATTGTTCCTGTGGGCCCTTGTGCATTATGGCCAATATGGATGATTAATAAATTCTGTACACAAAGAATAGGAGCTAACAGAATTAATACACAAGTTCATCCTCTCATCCCTTTCCCCACGTATCTCAAATGTGACAAAGACGAGGCAAACCAGTCACTCCTCAAATTTTAGTTATTAATACAGGTTTAATCGGTAAAATGAAAGTGAAAGAATGGTGAAAGACTCATTTAAACGCGACGTTTCGTTGTGAAGTTACAGGAGTTTAACATATAGCTGTTTAAAGAATTGTATTTGAGAAACCATTATTTAAATTAATTAATAATACAGTACATATATGAAAGTAACACCTAAATGTGTGTGAAATAAAATAATTCAATGTCTCTGCAACATGCACCTATAGAAGAAGGCTATTGTTTACTGTATATCCATATTAATGACAAATTCGCCACAGCTGAGACAGTTATCATTCGCTGAACAACAACCCTGGACAGGGCGTGTACTCTACGCAGCGGCGTTACAAAAGAGCCAAGTTATTTTGGCGCGCCGATACCACCAAAGGCACTGATACGTTTAAGCGATAAGATAAGACCATCGTTGTACGCGCACATTCATGTTGCTGAGGAGAGTATTCTACTCCAGCTCAACTGTAGGCGAGCAACTCTGCCTTACTTTACCGGTACTTTCCCACATACGTGGGAACTCCTTGCTTATAACAAATTTTTACATGTGTGAGAAAAACAGAATTTCCCAAGAGCGTGAGAAAAAGAGGCAGATCCATTGCCTCCAAAATAGAGTTAGATAAAACTTAATATACACCCAACTAACATGCATTTAAAGTTAGTACAGCATACATGTTTTATAATCAATCATATTATCACCGATATTTTACTGTTAGGCGATATAATGTGTCCTTGAAATTTGGAAAATTTGACCTGGAATGTCCTGGAATTGTCCTGAAAATTTACTTGTTTTAAAACGTCCGAACCCTGTAATAATATCCGGTATGTTGAAGCTAGCAGCATAGCAGAAGAAGAATCATACGAGACAAAAAAAGATAATCTGAGAATACAAAACCTTGCCCTGTTGCGCCATATTTATGTATTGAAAAAATAATGACCTGTAATCGATCTGCTTGATCAGCCAAATGAGGCTTAGCATCATAGCCTTCGCATGGCAAGCCCATCGATTGGGTAAGTTTGCACGCCTTCCTGTCAGCTGGCCAAAATTGGACATACCCCCTACTCTAGGCCCGCAGTCGACCAGCTGGAGTTGGCTCGGCCTAGCCAAACGACTTGGACTGCACATATATAAATAAAATTCTAAAATTTGCATCTCCATACCAAATTCGTGGAGGACCGAGATACATGTAACATTGTCAATGTCTGAAAATTTGATTTAAATTGGTCCAGTAGTTTTCAAGTTTCAATTTTTTTTTTCTTTTCTTATGTACCCAGAAGGACACACTAACACAGAGACAGACACACACAACACAACACAACACAAAAACAGACGCACGCTATTGCAATACCCTTCACCTCTTCTTCAGAGAGTCAGCTGTAATAACATGAATAAAGTGCCTTAACCAGGTATGGAAACAAATGGCACCATGCGGAAATTATTGGTAATTTACAATTTAGTTGCAGCTGAGCCCCAGGTCTTGGAAATAAAAGGACCATCTTATTATTGCAGTAATATTCATTATGGGGCCAAGAAACTATAATGGGATTTGATCAAACAAATTAAAACGACTTAATTTAAAGAGTTGTTAGTAAAGGAGACCTATGTTAACTGACCCATGTCAGTATTTATCTTTATTGAAGATATTATTGATCAAATAGTTTCATCTGGTTTTGTAACTGATAATCCAATTATTTAAAAATAGTATAAACCATTTTTTTTTGCTAACGTAAGTACATTAAAAAAAAATGGTTTACTATTTGAAGATATTATTATTAAATATATGTCTTTTAATCTCTGTAGGTAAATGCTGCCAACTGTTGGCCAACCAATGCACTGAAGTTTATGTATGAAAACCTGACTGTTTGTACCATAGAGAGAAAGGTTTGTGTCTGTTTATTTGACTTTACGCTTTTATCTAATGTGAGTGACTCGTTCACTAATGGGATGGAATACATTCTAATGCTATTTAAACTAAGTCTGAACATAAGCAATAGAATGTGATTTTAAATATAGACATTGTTTTTTTTCCTACATTACATATGCATTCCTGTTTTTCAAAGAAACTGTCTTGTATAAATACCCTCTTGTTCACATTAGATAAGGCTTTTAAGCAGTTGATTTCAATCTAATTTGAAGGGCAAGTGGCGCAGAGGATCCCCCTTATTGGTCGAGATAACAATGCCAAACGGACAAAATCTGCGAGAGGCGTTACTCAATGGAGCATTGTATAACAGTCAAGATGTAATATTTTGCGATGATGATAATGATTATAGAATGCAGGATACCAGGCTCAGAGCATTGTCAGAGAAAGAGAGAATATACTACCTAGGGAAGAGTGTACTTGAAATGTCTCAACGTGAAGCATTTTTGTGTGATAGTAGCCTAGAGTTTGTCACGATGGAACTGCCTCCTCCGGGCGTACTCTTCAATGTAATAATTACGCATACTGAAGCACCAAACCAGGTAGGAATATCCAATATTTTTTTTACTATTCATTGTCAGTATTGTTATCATAATCATCATTATCAACATGGTCGTCATCAGCATCGTTATTGTCATCATTATTTTGATGACCATCACCATCATAACCATTGTCATCATCATCAACGTCATTATCATCATCACGGCTATCATCAATAGACCTTTCTGGAGTGTCAATTTAAATTAACTAATCAGAACGACGCTAGGAATATGCGCGTCTCACAACACGCACATGTTCACGTATGTTTTAACACCGTTGTCTTGTGTGACCTTTGCAACGATATCCAATGGGCGGGGCTTAGTGGAAAGGTCCGTTGGAGTAAAGTTTAGTCAAGATCAAGTTTTCAGTCTTAAGCCGTATCCATGCTATCAAATCTTATGTGACAAGTAAATGTGATATGACCATATTTGGGTGTAATATGACATCATCATACCCATATATGGGCACTTCAAAAAATTTAAGATCAATTTGTTTGGTACACTTAACAGCAAATGCGTTGCTGTGAAAATCACCCTATCTCTTAACTACTGTATTAGCGTTCATTAAAAACATTGACTGTTTTTGCTACAAAAACCGTAACTCAAAAACTAGAGGTCGGATAAATTAGGTTGAAACGGTTTATAGCTATTGCCAACAATTTACAAAATATTTTTTGAAAAATATTTCTCCCCATCATTTTTTGAATTACAAAAATGTAGCCGATATTAGTGTTTTCAGCAGTATTTGACCTGGCTTATGAGGAGTCGTTTCTTTACAACATCGTAACTTTGCCTACAAAAATCCAATCTCTTAGTTCGAACCAGCAACAGAAAGCAAATTTTGCTTTGTGATCTGTTTGTTATATATAAAAATTAATCTGATTGGATAAAATTTTCTTCCATCATCTTTGTATTCCATCAAAGGATTTCAAGAATTAAACTGTCCGGGCTGACAGCTGGCCCAAGGAATTGGCATGTTCCATTTTCTGAATTGAAGAAAATATTTCACCTGCTGTACAAGACTTGTTAAAATTCATTAAATGAATGTGCTTGATAGTGGACAATCTTATTTCTTCAGTTTTATGCATTTATTAAGAATGTATTTTCAACAGTGTTTCACTAATTATTGATCATTTTTAAAAAAGTGCACTTTATATACCCCTTTTAGATAATGAAATCGTCCAAACAGTGTGCTGTGCAGCGCACACAATCTGTTCATTTTTGTCTTTCTTACATGCTTGCAGTATTATAAAAGTTTTGTTAACATTGAATTAAAACAGCCCAAAAAAAATTGATATGGTCACATAAAATTTGATGGTATGGACATGAGCTTTATTAATTTTGTAAAAATTGGTTAAAGCTCTGTCTACTATCAAATTTTCTTTGACAAAAAAATGGTTGTATGCCCAAATATAGTCATGATGTGACTATATATGGTCATGATGTGATGTCATCATGACTATATTTAGGTATGTCACATGTTTTTGTCAATTAAAATTTGATAGTCTGGACAGGGCCTCACATACTAGCAGACCTCTCAGATGGCTACACTTATCGACACTTGCCTAATGAATACTACGTCAGCATTTATATTTATTTATTTTATGATATTACTCTGTCATTCCTCTTTTTGTAATTATAATGACAAATAGAGTAGCATAGAAGGCAGCCGAGATCATTGATCCGTCTGTTTGAACTTAGGACTAGTCAAATGCAAGGTAGCATTGTGCTAATTCGTAGAATGGATGGGATGTAGGTTTGCCTTATCGGTAATTCTTTCCATCATCAGCAGGTAGCAGAAAAGAGCACTGACGCAACGTACGCTTCTTATGCTAACGTTTGTTAATCGAGCTGACGTGTGCAAACATTCTGGGATTGCACTGGATTAGCTAATACCTGGCGCATAAGGATCGTCAACCTAACTCGTCTCAATGTAGTCTAAGTGATTTACCATGATATCAGCATATGTTGAATAACAAGAGTTAGTTATATACTCAAAAGAATATTTTCCTATTATACAATATTATTATTGGTAAATAATCTATATTTATATATACCTCCAAATGTTAACCTTGAGGCACCAGCTACTGAAGAAAAACAGATACTGTAATTTGCATAAGTCAACATCATTTGTATTTGCTTTAAATTAAATTGACATATCATGATATATCATAATAAATCAAATTCAAGTTAAATTGATTATTTGCTCAAAAGAATATTTTCCTTTAACAATAATAATTATGACAATCTGTACTTACATAGTGCCTAATGTTAACTACCTCGAGGCACTTGTCTGCAACAGAAAAACAGATTTTATAAGTTAACATAATTAGTGCAAATTAATTTAATCAAAGTATAATACCGAAATAGAAATGTACAGAATAGTATTAAAAATAATAAGAACAACAATATACTACAATAATCGCATGATTCTCTAACTCTGTCATGATAATATTAAGAAAAATAGTGCAAGTTAACATTCAGAGTTATAATAATAATACTATACTCATTCAATAAATCTCACAGCTTTTCTAGTGAATCCTGCTATATTCCGATTAGGGATTTTAAATTAAAGTAATTTTATTCGCGCTTTAAATGCAGCAGAACGTGATACAATCTGTAGCTATCAGTTTAAGTTGATGTAATGCTGAACAAAACAAAAAACCGCATCTAAACTAACAGATTTCTTTCTCGGGCACAAGATCCATAAAGATAGCTAAACAACCGCTGAGACCCTTCATACTGGAGCAGAGGACCCAGTTTGGTGATATAGCGGTTAATGGTACAGACAGTTGCTTGTAGGATTACTATAATACACATGTATCAATTTGAGCTCCAAGTACCCTATCGGATGAGAAATAATGTTTCTCATCCGTACGAAAGCTCTGATTGAAGTTGGCAATAAAATATTGATTGATTTATTAGGATAACCTTGAACATAAGGATGTGTTTTTGTCTGTGAGTGAGTTAGTGGGTACGTGGGGATAGATTATTATATATATTTATATTATCAAACACCCCCACCTTCACCCCCTCCCCCATAAAAAAGTTATATATGATTTGAAATTATTTGTATGTTTCTGACTGATGTTTGTTTTTAAGTTGGTAATGAAATCATAACTACAAGTAATTCTTGCAATAAATCCATGATTAAGTATGTCATCGAGAACTTAATTTGGTGACGTCTACTTACTCCAGATTAATTTTATGTAAATAGCCACTGGTAATTTGTTGCACTCTATATCTGGTAATTTTCATGTTGTTAACCTTTTAAAGTGTATTACATGACCTGTCCTTTAACACTCATACTTAAAGTAAATTGAAAATCTCATTTTTGCGCACATAGATCTTTAAGTTTTATTCTGTGATGTACCCATATATGGGCATAATGATATATCGTATACATATATATGCATGATGATGTCATATTACATCTATTTTTGGGCATATCACAGGTATTTGCCTCATAAATCTTAATAGTGTATTCAGAGCTAACGGCTGAGACAGATATCTTTAAAAGAGTATTATGGCTTTTTTTCAGAAGTAACCAGTGTTGAGCCAATATACCCACAAGTGCATCAAATATATACTGTACTGTACTTTGATCTGCAAGCTATGTACAATCAATATGAATAAGCCACTGTAGTAAAAAGGAAAGAAACAAGACATTATAGGAATTGTGACAATGATTAAACACATTGGTGTACCACGAAGGTTGGGTAAAAAAAAATCAACCAGTATTATATACACTGTAAAGGCTACAACCACTAAATCAAACTAAAGGGCAATCACCAGTGTCCAATCCATCGTTATGTAACTAATGATAGTTGACGTTCAGTTTGAGAGCTTTAACATTTAATTTTCCCACATTGAAAGTATTTAGTGGATATTCATCACGTTAAAAATGTCTCTTTAATGTCGCTCAAAAATTCCAAATGTATTACTGCAGAGATTTAGCATTTAATAAAAACTGTGTAACCCCTTTTATATAGATTATTATTAGAAATTATTGGAAATGAAAACTGAATTTACTCATAATTTTCTTTGCATTTTTATTACAGCAATATCATACATTTGCAATTGATATTAAATGCCTCCCTCAAATAAACGCCTCCTAAATGTCTAAACAAATCTAATGGAAGCAACATTATTTTTATTAATGTTCTACAAATTACATTTTTTCTAACCTGGTTGGGATCAATAAGTCTTCATTATCACACAATAACACATTTTGACGGTAATTATGTGCGATTATGTGTTGTTGTTCTACATTTACAGTGAACTTAAGGGGTGTTTATTTGAGTATATATGTATCCATTTTACACCTAAAGAAAAACACCTCCCTCAAATAAACTCCCCCTCATAAACCCTTCTAAATAATGAACAGCCCAGGGCATTTATTCGGTTAAATACGGTATGTATGTTTTGGGTATATTGTTATGAACTTTGGAACATATGTTGTACTAATATAACGATAATAATGATGAGGAGAATGTCAATGTTTGAGTTATATAGTAGAAAATACAGGGGGCCTTGATGCCACTTGAGCCAAGAGAAATTCTCACCAGTAACTTTAGCAGAAGACCTTTTGATAAATAATTCTCAGCTGCTCAAAATGATGGATCTAAAGCTAAATGAGAACAAAATTGGTTGATAGAAGAGAGAAAATCAATAAAGCCAGAATTTCAATTTCAACAGTGTAAAAAATAGGTCTTCAAATGTGGTTTTGAGTATGGTAATGGAGTTACATATCTGATGTGCCTTGGGATGGTGTTCCATAGATATGGCGCCAAGGAAATCTGTGCTCTGTCTCTGCAAATAGAATTAATTTTGGAAGCTTAATACAAAGATAATAATAATAATTTTTTTTACTGCTAATTATTTGTGTGCAGGGACGGTTTTTTTTTATTTAAAATTTATTTCTCATGTGAATAATTCTAATTTTATTTCAAATTGTTGATATTACATAGTAATTACTATTTTTTTGTACTAAATCTTAAAATTTTTTAAGCAACATTTTTTTTCTATATGTTAATATTGTTTAAAGATGGATATTGTTTTTATATTATGACTAATTTGTCAGTGAAATTTTTTAATATTTTAGTTGTTCATCCAACACTTCCAAGGTCCGACTGAGAACCCTATGATGAGAGAAGCCATTAGCCAGTTGAACCAGCTGATGGTGATGAATGATGAAATCAATCAACTAGCACCATCGTGGCCTCCAGTTACTACTCCTTTTGTTGGTAAGGTATTTTATTAGCCTCTGCAAATCAATTTGTTTTTAATGTAGTTTAAGTTCATACGCTGGACCTCAGGGAAGAACAGTGTACTAATACTGAGTATCTAGAATAAAGGAAGATTTCTATTCTATTCTATTCTATTAATTGAGATGGGTTACAGACCTGTGTGCTTATTCAAATTCTGGCCTCATTTTTGTATATTTTGACCAAAAAATGTTAATTTTCTATGTATTATAGATTTTTACAAACCTGAAAATGGTGATTGCTGTTGTTTTTTAGAAATACTGTTTGCCCTCCAATTTTGTTTTTCAATGCTTCTAATTTTTTCATCTGTACTTTACATTATTTCATTGCACTATTTTATACTTATAAACAGCCTTGTTGCATGGAAAGGTAATCAAGCTTTCCATTTCAAAATAAAGATATATTATCCCAGACTTCCATTGGGACCAGAAAATGTGGAGTGGTCTTGGGTTTGGTCTCCAGTTATAGGGCTAACCATTGTGTAAAAAGATTGAAGATTGTTAATTGGTAAATTTTTAAAAGGTTAACGGGCCGTGGAATTAGCAGAATCTCAAATTGGAGGGTGAAATTTATATATAATATGCATGCTTTTAAATAACACATCATGCCAATGAAGTCTCTATGTGCTTCACAGTATACCCCACTCAAACAACTAAGGAACAAATGCTGAGTTTCAGGGGAAGAATTCTATTAGTGTACTTTAATGTTAGTAAATAGTAATTAGCGCACAGGTGTACCCATATACTCCTAGGTGAAGGTTGAGACAACCAAAGGTAAATTGCCTTGCCCAAGGACACAGGAATTCACAGTGAGGTTGAATTTTTTTGGTGTGATACACACCAAGAATTGCCTACGAAAGTCCTAACTCCCAGTGGGGTCATTCTGGTGGTCAATTGGGCAGTACACCAGGAGACAATACGAAGAATGTATTGTGTTCTTGAACGTGCACATGAAACATAACGGAATAAATGTCTCATCCAAAAGACTTCCAGCTGAAATAAAAGGAGAGCAGCGATGGGATTGAACCAGGGACAGCTTACCGGGCTAGCTGCTATTCAAACGTCAGACGTTTAAGATTGAGAGCCCGAGTCATAACCGCTGCTGGAACCCAAATACAGTTTAATTGCAGATGCTACTTCCGATTCCCAGGACTCTGGGTTCAAATTTTGCATTAACCATTTTTTTATCATGACTGTAAACAACATCTCCACTTCTAGGAACCCTTGCTATGAGAATTAGTTTATAGAGCATTTTCAGATTTATAGCATTCCTGTAAGTGGTGAGGTATTCCCCGCTGTTTGCGAAAGGCATCAATAGATAAGAAAAAGTAAATGGGTTGATGTTATTGTCGACCACCAATGCTAAATCAACAAATTTTATTGTCATGACTGCTTGTTGGTGGTTGGAAATTTCAGAGGAATGAACTATTATTGTTCCATTTATTCATCTACCCTTTTTTTTTTTTTATAGTTCTAATTATTTTCGTAATAGATATAATACATTTGATTTATAATTCTGTCAGTGATTGTGAAGGGTGATGTAAAATAGGTTTCTGGGATGATATAGGGAACTAAATTTAATATCATTACTTTTTGTGGCTCAATCTTATATACTTTAATGTTTCATACCATACCTCAAAGTGGCAATGTTTTGTGTAGTCCTTCCCCTTCCCAAATATATTCCAGAATAATTGTAATCCTTCTTAATAACCAAGATGCTTGTAACATATCTGTCTGATCTTTTATTCTTTCACGACTAGAAAATTGCAATGATGTCTTGTCTAGTCTACAAAACTTGTACATCATCTGGCTGCAATAGTTGCAAAACTGGCCCCTGAACTTTTATTCAATTTGATATCGCTTCATTTGCTTTCAGTCAAGCATAATTGTTTTAAAAATATTGAAAGTTTACAAGTCACTTAATGGGCTTGGGCCCATATATTTGTCATACTGTCTGGAACTATGTTCCCAACAGACGTCGTCTAAGATGAACAATTGACCATCTCTGTCTATAGCAGCCTGTTACTCAACTTTAAGTGTGAGATAGGTCATTTGCAAAGATATGGAAAGATTTACCCACAGATATTAGAAAATCTGGCTTTGTGGAGACCTTCAAAAATATATGTAAAGAAGCATTTATTTGTCTCTTCAGAGGTTTAACACATTGGCTGCCAGCGACGAGTATACTCGCCAACGGGGTGTTGCTGAGGGCGCCAGGGATGAGTATACTCTTCAAAATCGGGGTAACATTCTAGCGTTTATAACTTCTTTATTATACATTGTAGAATGGCTGGTAGATTGGGGAAGATACACCTAGATGATAACGTACAAATGACGCATGTATGTTTGTTGTATTATGTTGCCGGTAGTACACTTGAGCGGTACAAGTGGGGGCGCCCTTTAAACATATACCAACCCATGTAAAAAGCGGACGAGATAACTTGCACTTGGCATAGTCAGTACAGTCAGTATAGTCGTGTATACTTGCCCCTTAATATTTTCCCGCCAATTTATTAGACACATCATTTTGATGATATATGACTAGATAAAATTTCAAAAAAGTATGTTTGTACATATAAACTTGTTTTGGCACCCGGGAAGGAACCTTAAAATGGTCTGGCAGTCAACGTGTTAAAGCATATAAATGGAATGGTGCGTATATTGTTTAATAATGCATGGTTTTCATGTTTGCTGATTTAATCAGGGGATATATAGTATTATAATTTATTTGTGTTTATGTATTATGATAAAAATAATAATATTTAATAAATCTTTTATTTGATGGTCGTGCCAGTCATTGTGGTGATGATGATCATCTAATGTCTTTATCACCCACCAGCAATTATGCTGAGTGTGCCAACATAGTTTTTTTGTTTTTTTTTGTGGTTGTGTTTCTTAAATGTCTGCACAGACTGAATTCATTATTCTGTTCCAGATATTAACTTTAACTCCTCAGGAGACAAGCAGTGTAGTCAAAGTAACTTGCCCAAGGACACTACACATTAATGATTGTCTCAGAGTGATGCCCTTATACAAATTATATTTGATATTTAGGTGTATATGTAATTAATTGTATTCACTCATATTAAGAATATAAAGTTGATTTTTTGTTATTTATTATTTATAGTATTAGTAATATGTTAGAAAAGTCAGGCTCTGGAGGAAAAAAACATTTTTGATATGTTGTAGCACTGAAAAAATTTGTCTAACGAAAAACTGGGGAACAGTGAATGAGATACAAATTTTTGAATATTTAAAAACTGGGGGAAATAAAAAAAAAATGATATATTATCTAATAAAAGATTATTCTAATAATTTTTCCATCTAACAAGTGCTTATAATACAAATGCTCTACTTAAAATACAATAAATATATCTGAAACATGTATAAATACAAATTAATTAATTATGAACACTCGTGGGAACACAGCACATGTGGGTTATGCTGCTTAATCCACACGTTTATTTATTCTCTGATTTCTAAAGTGGTACATAAATTATAATATATATAAATAAATACAACTAAATTAAATATGAACAACTGAGATACACATCTTGTTTACAGTGCTCAGGCCGAAGGTAATTTATTCTGGATTTTATTAGTGAAATAGAAATTATTAGTGAAATATATGCAATTAATTATAAACAATTGAGAGAGAACAACACATCTGGTTTACAGCATTCAATTTTAGTACTGTAAAGACCATCTTGTACTGTGAGACCTTAAGTTAACCAAAGTTACTATCACATGATTGCCCATATATGGGTGTGATATGACATCATCATGCCCGTATTTGGGCAAATATACACATTTGTTACATGGAACATGATAGTGTTGCACATAACTTAAACAACTTATGTAAAGTGTCACTCTCCACTGGGTGAAAACACAATACGAAGACTGTATTGTTTACCGCAAGAGATAATGTTGCTTGCTTACGATGACAGAGAGCGATAGATTATACAAGAAGAGACTTTGATGACCCTAGGAAGAAGCAGTAAACACCCTTTAATGAGCGATGTGGGGCTATCAATCAACTGTTTACATGGTTTTGATTGTAGTTGATTTGTAATGATCATCCACTTATTTATTTCATTATCTGAGTCGCTTCATAAATTTGAATTAAAAATTACGAGTGACTAAGGCTGTGTTTCCGCATCTCTTTTAATTTCTCCGATAAATTATCCCTCCAAATATTTTATCCCATCATGCAACTTTATGAACAACAATACAATGTGTACAGCATCAAAACATTGGTTTTGTTGACTTAGCAGGTGACCCTTTTTTTTGCGCGTGGTGGATAAGCCTAGGTCAAGAACGAAATCGTTCGGTACTATTTCACCCTGGGAAATATACTGTCACAATGATGCTTCATTGTACTTCTATGGGATTGAAAAGATGAAAAAGAATGCTAGCTTTGTTTGGTGTGCTTTATGACAATAAACGGTAGGTAGGGATAGACCTAGGCCCCGCCAGGCACACGACGTCAAGTGCAGCCGTTTTAGATTTAAAAAAAAAAAAATTTAATAAGCATGAGTAATTTAATCAAATTTGTTTTTTTTTAAATTTTTTTCTCAAATTTATGAGAAACTTTTTGCCCCGTTTCTGCAGCGAATAATAACAAAATGGTTGCTTTCCAATAATTTATTGGATAATAAATGCCATGGAAGCATAGCCTAAAGTGGGGTTTTTTCTGCATTATTTGGCATTAGATGTCAATGTTCCAGGAAAACAGTGATTGTGGTTGATAGTTCATGGAATTAATTGTATTATGCCACTGTCTGAGTTGATTGTTGCTGGTATTAATGTTGTTGATGATGGTGGCAGAGATACCCTGGTGAAGGCCCAAGGTCCCCAAATTGGTCGTCAAGCACGGGCGGATCCGTAGATGTCTGAAAAGGGGCCTCCAAAAGTGTGGCCGATCGAGATAACACCACCTTAGGGTTCCTGGGGAATTCCCCCGTAAAATTGTTGTTTTCTAGATGCCCAAAATTATTACCTCTGAGGCGTTTGGGTGATCAATTTCTTCTTTTTCTTTCTTTTTTTTTTTTACTTTCCAAAAGGGGTGTGCCAGAGCCGGCCCGGCCCTTCCTAAATCCTTCTCTGTCAAGGTCCTCAAGAAGGGCTCAGTGCTAACATGGTTGAAGTAAATTTTAAGTCTCTGCTCAAACTTTAAGAATAAGCATCTTCAGCATCCTTGTTGGAGAAGGCTGTTGAGGACTTTCATGCACCCTAAACCCAGTAATTGAACGAAGATGATTGCCTGTCATGCAAGAAATTTTTTTTTTTTTTTTTAACTGACAATCTTCATGAGCCAAAACAAATTGTTTAGTTGATCAATCTAACAGGGATAGGTTATCTTGAAATTTTACAGCTGTCGTTAGAAATACTAGTGTGAAGCAATACTACAGTACTATATTGTTTGAACTTTAAAAGTATTCCCTTTTCCCCATTTCATAATGTTCTGAATTTCAAATACCAAATTTCTTAGGAAAGGAATTTGCTCTCTGATAATCTCATGAGGGGGATGAAAGTAATTGATAAGGAAGGTTTATGAATAATGATGTTATATGAGAATAATTTGTTCATTGTATTCGTCCTGATTGTAATTGGAAATTTGGGCTCAGCACCTGGGGACCCGCGACAGTCACAGTGCAGCACCACCTCGCCTAACTGCAACATTATGATTATAATGAATACAAACATTGTCTTTAACCCGCTTAACTCTCAATATACAAGGGGTCAAGTGATCAGATCCAATTAAAACCTAATGCTGGCCAGGTTTCTACCAGGGTCTGCACAAGAAGCAGGTGTTATACATAACAGCCAACTGCTCAGCTCACAGGGGCAGATTTAGATGGGGCTCTCCCCTTTTGGAAAGGAAAGAAAAAGAAAATACACGATTTTCCAAAACACCATAGAGGTTGTTTTCAGGCGTCTACAAAACAAAAATTTCGCGGGGAATTTCCTCTGGACCCCCTAAGGTAGTGCTATCTCAATCGGCCCCCCCCTTTCTTCCCCACTCCCTTTTGGATGCCTCTGGATCCACCCCTGGCTCGGGTAGTGATAGTTCATAGTACAATTGGTTGGTGGTGTGGTTGATGATTCTTGGTGTGCAGTGGTTTGGATGATTATTCAGTTAATTGGCTAGTACTTGTTAGAGTAGTTGATGGCAAAAAAAAAACTTTGTTAATCACCACTATGCTGGAAAAGTGATGATTGAGTGAAGTTTTTTATTTATTTTTTATTTATTTATTTTTTTTTTTTTTTGCTGAAGCAAAATATTACACATGGGTTGTTTGCTGGTGCATTGATATTCAACATAAAACATTACTGAGATAATACAAACAACATCTTGTAATTAACAAAATGAAAAAAAGATTTTTTTCCAAAATTTGTTTTTCAAAAAAATTTCAGTACCATAGAAGGCATGCTCGTGAGGGTGATAAACTCATAATTTTTTGTATTGGGAATTTGTTATAATAGGAAAGAATAATATTTTTTAAATAGCTGTTCCAGTATTTAGTGTAATTTATTGTCATTTGTAAAATTAATTTTACATAGAAATACAATTGCAAGGGTCCGCTCAAATAGATAAACAGAAATAATACTAGGTAATGTAACAATATCAGGTGATAAATTATCCTCAATATTAATATTTATATCTTCAGTATTACTATGTATTACAGTACTTTGCATTCAGAAATGAATATGTGCTATTGTATTTCCTACATTACATCTTAGGTCATTGAATCCAAAATACATTTAACATAACCAAGCAAAGGCCATTCAAACTGGGGCAGAACATTGCTTGTAAAAGTGAAACCGCTTAGGAACAATTACTTAAACAACAGAAAAAATATCCATAAAAACTGATCATACTTTGAGTAGAAAACGGGGATAAAAATCAAGATTATTTGTCTTACCTTAAGGACTTAAACCAACAATCTTTTGATTGTAAGCTCTATGCTAAGCATACTTTTCTGACAAAAATCTAAGTAAAAATAGCTGGAGGATTTCATGTATGACGATGGAAAAAAATAATTATTAGATCAAATCAAAAAATATACTTGTTTAGTATCATTGTCTCCCAGTATTTTTTCTTTAAACCACCTTTAATTTTTTTATTTGTGTATTTGTGAAGTGAAGGATTAACTAAATTGTTAAGAATTCTTTTTTAATATAGATACAGTATAAAGAAATTTATATCCATCTAGAGGTGCCATAATCACAAATGTTCTTATCTGAGCCCCAAACATGGTGGGGATGAGGTATAGATCCTCCATCTGGGAAATACCTCCCCGGGCCCTTTTTTTTTCTAATTTCTGGATCCACCACTGACAGGGACAGATGTCAATGTACCTTATCTAAATTTCTGAGATCTAATATTACAAAAATGTTCCATTGCTGTTAGTATTTCCAGAGCATTTCTGACACTGATGCAATACCTAGTATTTAGTTATGGGTGCGTTATCATCCTGCGTGCATTATCATCCTGCCTCACCCCTTCGTACAGACCTATGCAAGAAATATGACAATGTTGGGTCTAGCCCAAGAATGAATTGTGACTTTAAAAGTCATCTGCTCTTCATAAAGTGTCCTCTGCTCTTTAAGATCACATGCTCTGGTTTCTATTTGGTCCTTAACTATTGCATCTTGATTCTGGATTCCTGATTTTTAGAAATTAATAAGCATTCCTCTAGTTTTATCATACGTTTACCAAAGCTTTCTGATAATTGATTATGGTATTAGACCAGTATATTGGTTTTCTCTGAATCGGAATTGTAAATAGACGTAAACAATCATACTCAAATTTCATATTATAGTCTGATTTTATTAACCTCATTTCTGTGATGAAAACAATTATCTTCCTTATTACATAATTTGCAGGTAAATAAAACTGTCCTAGATTTCTTAGAAACTTTAAATTTAATATTGTATTACTTTGCTGTACTGAAGATATTCTGTTTTCCTTCTTATTTAATACGCAGCTCAACGTGATTCATAGTCGGGGACAGTCTTAAGTTGTTGTGAGATATATTTATTTTCTATGACATGACTGTCCCTGACGAAAACCATCGCGTCTGCGTTTACAGACACAATACAAATATAGATCATGTTGGGCTGTGTTGTACAACGCTGTCAGATTTGGCTTTTAATGGAACTCTTCAACTAGGAGTCCAAGTTAAATGACAAGAAGTCTAGTTTCCCTAACAGGGGTCCAATTAACCTCAGCCCCACCATGATCAGGGTGGCGCCAGCGGGGTGCAAGGGCCCCCGTTAGGGAGAGCTCACCCCCCTCCCCTCCACCTGTTCGGGGAGAAGAACCACAATTTATCGGGGAGAAAAAAAATGTATATATATATTTTCTACATGTTAAGACTCCAAATTTGATTTGAAACCCCTAAAGTGGAACACTTTCGAGAGATTTTTTGCGACGCCTGACCACACCCACTTTTTTCGTTGGGGGTTTTTCTTGTACAAGGAGTATTTTACCTCTTTGATCCCCATAGAGATATCATTCCAAAGTGTTTCCATGCTCCCTTCACTCCCAATGTTTGCCAAATAAAAGTTATCAGGCCTAGAAAAATTTAGAATTAATGCAATACCATCATCAACTGAATGAATGCATTACAAAACATCCGATATAAATGGCTTATTGTGTGTTCCATTGGGAGATGTTTCTATCCGTGGACCATATTGAATATCAAATCCATTAATTTGCATACAGAGCACTAATTCATTAGTAAAACATTATTTTTCTATGCCATCGTAAAGAAAAATTGATTTTTTTTATTACAATTGCAGTGAACAAACACTTCTTTTTCTCAACAATACTACTTTTTGTACTGTTGTAATGTTTTATTATAATTTTAATTATTTTCTGAAGTTTTTAGCATTTGACAGATAGCGTCCTTGTTTCTGTTGTTCCTTTTGTTTTCAATTTCATTTAATTCTTTTTTTTTATTTGAAGTTTAGTTGAACCCAATCTTCACATTATAAACTATGACCTCTAACCAAGTTATAAGCCAGTTTTTATGTGTCCCTCATACATTCTTGCAAACTTAATTGATTAAAGATTTCATTATGTTGTCACATGGCATGATAAATTATACACAGTACCTGTGAAATACAAGAATATAAACAATGTATACAGTGATGATAACAAAATGAAAATGATGATATCATTTAATGGTGTGTGATGAGTCGGAGTAACTCTGATGAAATCAATCACACTATCAAATTGTTAAACAATTAATATTGCTTTGAGTAGGACATCAAAATTGTTTATTTATTCATTATTCTTTCTTTATACTGTAGGCACTTTCAGTACTATTTCACTGATTTTCAATGTGGTACAGTGGTAACTAAAATATATACAATATATAGAATTAACAATAATTAAAGGAATATATATATATATATATATACATATATATATATATATACATATATATATATACAGTATACTGTATATATATATATATACAGTAAGAAGAGTTAACAAAATAATTTATGTAGTAATATTGTTTTGGCATGAATGTATCAACATATTTTGAAAGTTAATTTTTAATTCATGTAGTTCATTGCACTTTTTTGTTGAATGGTAAAGAAAAGTCCCTTTTCCTTGACTATTATTCCAAGTTGTGATAACTAGATTGTTATATGTTTGGCTACGTGCTTCTTTAGTATTGTTGAAGATAAATTTTGATGTCTGATATTGAGGAGCGTAACATTGAAAGTCAAGATAAGTAATTTTTCATCCCAAATAGCATCTACTGAAACAAAATTTTACCTAATCTGTTCATAATTTTTTGTAACAAAAAATGTTTTTAAAACAAAATATTGAAAAAGAATTTTTTTCAAAATCCTTAAATTTATTACCAGCCAATTTAAATATTTTTGAAATAAAATGTTGGTAAATTGATTAAAAATAAAATTTTTCGATCTGTTTTTTTTTTTTTTTTTGGAAGCTACTAATTTATTTGATTATTATAAATGAGTTGTTCAGATTATTATTTTTTTTTATTTTTGAGATATTTTCCTGTCTTTTGACTGATGGTACATATTTAAGCTTCTGTTATTTGCTAAAGCAAATATTATTCCGCTTTAATTTTGAATGCTAAAAACTTATTAAATACAAAAAGTACCAATTCAAATGGTGATGTTTATTTATTGGCCTATTAATTTAAAGAAAATAATTCCATGTACCTACTTCCCCTGCTTGAGGCAAAACCTCTCCACCAATTCTCCGCTACTCATATGGTCATTTAACTGTTGCTAATCTTGGACATTTCAAGCAAAACCAGTCGGCCTGGTTCATCACATGTGGAGCTGCGTGTGTATTATAATTTTTATATGGACATGTGTGTGTAGGACTGTTAGAGAGGACACATTATGTAGGGGAAATATATGTTGTGTATGATTGTTACTCGTGGACACATTTTCCGACATAATTATGTTATATCAAAGAGTATAGAACTGCAAGAGATCCAACTCTCGGGTTGTCGTTGGAACGCAATCGTATCTCAAATAAAGTATAACCATGAACTAGAGGGCATCCTTCAAAAGAATGTTAAAGGCATTTGTAAAATCTTGTGATAGCACTTTTGTAATGTTTTGTTGCGTGCATACAAAATCAGGTAGTCGGACTTTTTGCAGTTCTGTATTCTTTTGTATTTATTACTGTGTCCACATTTTGTGTGGAAACACGTTCTGTATGAAGATTGTTACTGTGGATGTTTTGTGAACACACGTTATAGTGTGTATTGTTACTGTAGACACATGTTGTATATGATTGTGTATTCGAGATTGTTGCATATAAAGTCACTTAACACTTGATGAAGCCAGCAAAGACTGCTGGCAAATGATACCAGTGTTTTAATTTCAAGATTATCACACATTCATTGACTTCTTGGCTTTTTTTCTCAAGTAGGTGATTCTAGGTGTCATTAAGTGACGACGTCAGCTTAATTATGTTTCTGCATGATCAGACAGTAATCGAAGTGCGGAAAAACAGCACACTGCCCTTAACCTAATGTCACTCAATGTTTTTTTTAGTTTGCTTCCTTTGCTATTATTTTTCATCAGGGCGATGAGGGATTGCATAAATTGATTGATTTAAGATAGAACATACTATACAATATAAGTGCTGGGAATGATAATTATTATTTTATGTATTTATAAAGGTCTGTGCTGTGTTGGATTGTATGGACAAGAAAGTAAGTGGTACCGCGCTAAAATCCTCAAAGTGTCGAACCTGAATCTGGTAACCATACAGTATGTCGATTTTGGAACACCTGAAAGAGTGACAACTGACAGGTGAGTTTAAGATATATTTCACTTTCAATTACTGATCATTTGTCACATAGTTGCCAGCCATTTTTGTGAAATTTGCCAAGGAAGATAAATGATTAATAAGTTGCCTGAAATCACCTACCACCTAGATAGGGTGGACAGGCGGGGATCTGATTACATAAAATGCAGGACCACCCCGCTCTTGGGTCCCAGGTGTCTTTGCTGCCTGCCCAGGGCCATTCTTGGAGGCCCTAGACACATGGATCTCAGTGTTTCAGTGGTTTCTTTACTAGATTAGCCATTTAAATTATATATAGTATGTCTTGCTAATGCAACAAAGAGGTAGCTTTATCATCATTAAATATAAGTGATATACAAATAAGGTACTTGAACTGTTGTAAATTAAATCAAAGCCCAATAGGCCAAATAGAGGTAAAACAATGTTTCTTATCCTCATCACATTTTATTTTATTTTTTTTTTGGGCAACCTCATTTTTTTGGTAAGGTGAAACAGCCATTATAATATGCAGAAATCCCAGCTAAAAGCCACTTCTAGGTAAAAGGTTATTTGTTTGCATATTTTTTTTAATAAGGCTTGAAATGCTCACAACTGGGCCTAAAAGATAGCATGAACTATTTCACAGCCCATCAACAGTGAAAACTGGTGTATCTACAGTAGGCACAGTCAACCGAGAATGGTCAGCGTGCAGTTTAAATTCCTAACCACAAGGTTAAGAACATGAATGGGAACTGTTGCATCAAACCGCCACAAGTTCTTATGAGCATTTAGAATTTGAGCATGTCTAGGCCTGGCAAAGGCCTAAATATGGACTGGCTTAGGCTTGGATGTGGGCTGGAGTAGGCCTGGATATGCAACTGTGTCTTGTGACCATTACTGTGAAGAAGAACCAAGAGACCTCATTTTCCTCTTTGTTTTTACAAACTCAGATGATAAACATTTTTTTTTTAGTTTTGTGGCCTTTATCTCTATCTCCTTAAGAATGTATGAGCCTAGGGAAGTAGTCATTAAACAGTTTTAATGACGTGAAATGTTTTGTGCTCAATAGCTGTATATCCAATGTCTTAATTACTTTTGATGTGATTGTGTACTTGAACTTTGAATAAACTCATGAAAATCCCCTGTAGACACTGTAAGCGTCACTAAAGAATTTGTTACGATTGTACAATATCACCATAGGCACTCATGGAAATATCCTGAAATACAAATTTTTGTATTTCTTACAATAACACGTTATGAAGGAATTTTTGATTTTTAGGAATGACACGTAAAATTTAATTAATTGATACAAGTAGCTAAAGTGTAGTTGCCACTATGCGTCTGCTGAACCGTGGAGATTTTTCCATATGTTAGACCTACTAAGTCTTGCGCATTCAGCGGGAGACTCATGCATTTGAGATCTATCTCACACTCTCGCACTTAAAGACCAAAATCTCATGCATAAATTTAATATATTAATGATACCATATTTATTTGAATAAACGCCCCCCCCCCCCTTCTAGAGCCTCATTTGGAATAAACATTTTTCCATGGCGTTTATTTTTTCCTCGAATAAATGAACCCTAAATGACTGTAAACAAATCTATTAGAAGCAACACCATTCTCAACACATTCTATTAATGATGTAATCCAAAAAACAAGAACATTTAGTCTTACCAGAATGGCGAAATGATATTGGAAAAATAACTTTGAAATATCGCTCAGTTAAATTATGGAATAATCTTATCATCAGACATTCATATCAATATTCATTCCCTTTCCTTACAATCCTTTAAAAATCTCATTTAATTTACCCATTTGTTTTTCTTTTCTGTTTTTGTATTTATGTAATCTGTATATATTTTTTTTATGCATTTTCTTTTAATTTTTTTGTATAATTTTGTGTAATTTAACATCATACACTGGACCTCAGCTAAGAACAGTGTAATAATACTGACTGAGTATCCTGACCAGTTTTTGAAACCGCAGATTTTATTATTTCAAATTTGAAATTGTTTAAAAGTAGTATTAGTTCCTAATTTTACAGTTGGTAGGTTTTTACTTTTCCATGTTTGTTTTCCCTTTCTTTTATCATATCAGTAGTTTAAGAACACGGCCTCTTGGAAGACCAACCTTTGTAAAAAGATTGAAAAGAGTATCCGTGGATAAATAAAGTTATTATTATTATTATCCAAAATAAAGAAAGATTTCTATCTATCTATCTATCTATCTATCTATCTATCTATGTTCTCTCTAGTAAAATAATATTTTTTCTAACCTGGTTGGCATCAGTCAGTCTTTATTTTCAGGCAATAATAACACACTGTGGTGGTAATTACATGTGTTGTAGTTACAGTGAAATTAAGGGGCGTTTATTAGAGTATTTACATATCCATTTTACACCAAAAGAATATATGCCTTCCTCGAATTAACGTCTCCCTCGAATAAACACTGCCTCAAAAACACTTCTCAAAAATTTCCCCGGGGCACTTATTCGAATAAATACGGTATTTGTATACTACTTGTGACCTAGTAGCTCTCTTAAGGCCAACTCAGACAGCGTCGGCCGACGCAGCGACAACAAATCGCGTCGGGTCTGTGTGAGTTGAACACAGGCGCGATGGTGTGCGTCGGGGGCAGTCGCGTAGTAGAATATTAAACGTGTTTAATATTTCTCACGACGGCTTAAGACTGTCCCCGACGATAAATCGGGTCGGGCTGCGTCGGCTGACGCTGTCTGAGTTGGCCTTTACAAAACTTTCATCATCTATTCACAGTAAACTTGCTAATTTACAATTATTTTACTATACAATTCATTTGCAAAAAAATGAATGCATGAAATGTGTGATTTAGGCCCGGGCCTACAGTACATCTCTGTTAAATGACCTGGGGAAAATTATTTTGTTTTCATTCAGGTTAAGTTAATAACTAATTTAGATATATAAATTAAATATAGTTTTCTTTTTTAACTCAAAACTGTGTGTTGAACAAACCTCCCTTCCCTCACAAATGAAAGGAGTATTCAGCGCAAAAGTCTTGCGTCTGCTTTGAATTTCTGATGTCTATTGGTCCCCTGATCAATTCTGTCGCTGCCTCTCCTTGTGTTTCAGACGATGAAATACAAGTATAACTAGAAATTGCAAATTGCAAGTGAAGTGCTGCGAAGTACAACTGC